>NC_048596.1:273025550-273208050 GCF_003668045.3 Cricetulus griseus | reverse complement strand
GTGTGTCGTTCATCTTTGGAGGACCTGGGAAAGCTGGGCTGCTAGCCATGTCTTGGAGTAGCTGGCTGTTTCGCTTCACTGTCCAGGCTCTGTGGACCCATCAAGTACTACCTGGACCTGGCAAGATGCTGCTAAGGTGGATCCAGACGGACTCCCTAGGGCTAAAGTACCAGATCCATCCCATCCCCATCCCCACAGCATTGCTGGACATGTGTGGTAGTCTTGTGCCTCCAGCTCTATGGCCAACAGCTTGAAACAATTGCTGATTAGGAACGGTCAGTGGGTCTCCAAAAAAGCATCCCAATAGGAGCAAGGAAGTACAGATGGTGACACAGCTCCCATGAATGAGGCAGAGAAGACCCAAGGGTCTGCAATCCCTAGCATCCCAGGAATTCAGAGAGGGTCGATTTTGAGGCAGGCACAGGCCACCCAGTGAGTCATCACTCAAAGGATGGGTATTAAAAACTTTAAAGTCCTGCTTCTAAAATTTTCTCTCAGGGGTCAAAAAAAAGGAACAACAAATAAGTGAAGGAACTAAAGTCTGATGGAAAAAAGAATCGACTCACACACAATTGCTCCTCTGCATGTTCTTTAGTCTTCTGTTCTCTTTCTCTCCTGCTGTTCTGTTTCTGTCTATCTCCCCATTTCTCTGTCTCTCTAATTCTTGTCTTCTCCCAGTTCTTGGAGATACCGGCATATATACACATTTGCAACAGTAATTCTTTTTTACAATACAATATGAGGCTTGAGTTTCTCAGGGTCAGTAAGGCAGATAATAAGATTTACACACATAGCAATAAACTAAAACTGCTAGGAGACACTTTTAGCATCAGTTGCTTAGGGCTGTAGGTCAGAGAGAGGGTCTAAGTTTGATTTGCACAAGAAACAAAACCTGGCACCTTCCAGTGCTCTAGCCTCAGTGGCAGCACAGGCCTTCAGGAAAGTTTACTGTTCCCTGAGGATAAACAAATGGGCTGATTACCTTTGTCTTTATCTTCTGGGGGTGGGGTGGAGAAACACAAGCAGTAAATCTCAACAAGAAGTTTGAGAATCTTTTAGTGCAGGGTTCGTCTAAGTTATCACTTCTCTATCTGCCAGTGAGGTAAAGCCAGGGCATGCTTATTTTTTCTATCCATCTGGGCAGCTATGAATCAACAGCTTTGGTTGTGTAGTAATTCTATGTCCTTGGATATCTGGGAATGTCTTAGATGGGATGCTTTTGCCTGGGCCCTAAACACTGACCAAATGCCTGTCAATATGATAATTGTAGGAAGACAGATCTCTGCAATTACATAGGAGAGAGGAACAAGGACCTGATAGTGGGAAACAGGTCTCACACATAGCTAAGGAATGTAATCAGTAAACTAGGACCTGTTAATTGAGAACAGGTATTTACACATAGCTAGGAAATATAATCAGTAAAACTCCAAATGCATGGGAGAAATTTGTTCCCAGTAAATGATCAGATAGTGCTAAACTGAGAAGTAAATGCCAAATTTGTTACAGAAAGGAATAAGCTACAGGAAGAATCTACAGCAAGACACAGCCAATTCATTCACGACATTATATGCCAGGTACAGCTTTGTACTGGTTTCACCCATCAGAAGAATCCTTAATTCTTCTAAGTTATTCTTGATGTGGAAGCTGTATAATTACTGTGTGATTTCGTGGCTTGTAGCAGGTGGGGACCAAGGGCTCACTGAGCCCAAGAGAGACACAGTCACCTGGCACCAGAACTTTATGAGGCCAAAAGGCGAGAAACTATGCTCCAGAGACAGATGAGTCCTGACTGGTGGGAATAGCTAGAAGTGGGGAAGGGGAGGGGCTTGCCAATTATGCCCATTTGGATGGAGGGACCCAGCGATCAGAAGAAGCGAGGCTGTTATATGCAGACCAGGTTCCAGGGTCCCAGCAGGCCTCCAACTGCAGGAGAAAATGCCAGAAGAGCCTTCCTGGTCAGGGAACCAATGATGTAAAAAAAAAAAAAAAAAAGCGCCTGAGAGAGAAAGACACCATGCGACAGAGTTCAAACAGAGGGTTTTCATTAAAGGAAAAGGATCTTTAAAAAGGGAGAGGGGAGGAGAGATGGCCTCCGGGACAGAGGCAATGAAAGAGAGAGAGAGAGAGAGAAGAGAGAGAGAGAGAGAGAGAGAGAGAGAGAGCGCAGGATGGGAGGTGGGCGGAGCCCCTTTAAAAGGGAACATAGTGGATAGTCACAGGTGGTGCTCCTAGTGGCAGCGGCTGAGGGAGTATCCTGTCAGAACTCCAAAGGCAGGCCAGTACAGATGCCTAAATACTAACATATCCCACCAGGCTGGACAGCAGAAACTTAAATAGAAAATGCTTAAGACGTTTTAGATGGTGTGTACAATGTTAGTAATTCAGGAAACGTTTCATGCCATGTGAGGCCTAAGTGTACACTGTCTGAAGATGATTGGCCAGTGTGGCTGGCTCTCACTACAGGCCACGCTGCTCCCACCTCCTGTATGAAGATGATTGGCCAGTGTGGCTGGCTCTCACTGCAGGCCACACTGCTCCCACATCCTATGCAGATGAAGTGTTTCCAGCTAGCTCTTTCGTACCACAAGCATAGCCATCCATGTCTGTAGCTGATAAAATTTTATTTCTAAAAACAGACTGGGAACCAAATTGTATTAAATTCATGTAGATATGAAATATACACATCTCACTCAATGACATTGTCAAGGATTTTAAATGCCTTTGAAATGATCGGTTCAATATGACATATAACAAGAAAGCAAGGTTCTGGAAGGTGGACATTGAAATGATTTGTTTCAGCCTTGTCTATTACTTTCTGGGTGTTATATTGGGTATGAGGGTCTCCGTTGGCTCCTCTAGAATAACTGTTACTCTCTCAGTTTCCATCTCATACCCTGCATCTTCTTTCTAAGGGAGCAGATGCCCAGGACTTCAAGACAAAACACCTGCCTCAGCATGTCTAAAATTTCAAGGGGGGATGTGGGTTTTCTGAGAGCGTTCCTCACCACCCATCCTTGTTGCCACTCCTCATTTTCTCTGTTTTGGCATGCCAGTTGGACTTTGCTGAAGGCTGTTCCTTCTCCTTGTCTCATATGAACAAATCTGGTCTGGAACACGAGCTATCCATCTTGTTCTCTCTTTTGTCCCTTCATTTCCTTGTGTTTCTTTCTTTTGTTTTGGAGACAGGTTCTCACTGCATAGGATTGAATGGCTTGAACTAGCTACACTGGCCAGGATGGGCTTGAGTTTGCAGCAATGCTCTTACCTTCTAAATGCTGGGATTACAGGTGGGCACGACTGTGCCTGGTTGGTTGTTGAGGAATAATCTTTTTGTACATTGTGAAGAGGTGTAACTCTGGTTTAGTAAAAAGCTGAATGGCCACTAGCTAGGCAGGATTTCTAGGCACAGAGGATGCTGGGAAAAGGGGACAGAGATGCAAGGAGATACAGAGGAAGCAGGAAAGCAGACTAGACAGTACATAGAAGAGGTAATGAGTTTCAGGGCAGCACACAGACAAATGGAAGAGATGGGTTAAACTAAGTTATAAGAGCTAGCTAAAAAGAAGCCTAAGCTATGGGCCAGACTTTCATAATTAATAAGTCTCCATGCTATGATTTGGGAGCTGGCTAGAGAAAGACCTGTAACAGTTGGTGTTCTCTCTCTCTCTCTCTCTCTCTCTCTCTCTCTCTCTCTCAAAGATCTGTGAAGAATTATGTTGGAATTTTGATGGGGTTGCATTGACTCTGTAGATTGCTTTTGGTAAAATGTCCATTTTTACTATATTAATCCTACAGATCCACGAACATGGGAGATCTTTCCATCTTTTGACACCTTGAAATGCTTTCTTCAATGTCTTAAAGTTTTTATCATACAAGTCTTTCACTTATTTAATTGTAGTTACCCCAAGATATTTTACACTATGTGGGGGTACTGCTAGGTATCCACCAGAGAAGACTACTCAGATACAGCTAAAAATGTCTTGATTAGCTGGCTGGTGACTATACTGGATATTCAGGATCCCAGTGTAGCCCCGAGCCTTTCTCAGAGTGAGCTTTTTCATCACACAAAAAAATCATATCCTAGGTTGACATGCATCACTTAACAAGAAAGAGTTAGTCAAAAGCAGAACTACAGATGCCAATAATAAAAAATAAATAAAAATCAAAGCTAGTACATTTAGAGACTCCCAGAACTATGGGCTTTAATGGATTAGGTCTTTGTTTCCATTTTGGCAAGTGGTGCTGTCTACATGCTGAGTTTTATGGCCTGAATGGTACTTCCATCATGGAGTCAGTTGTTCTAAGATGGGGAGGGGAGGCGCTGTTACAGGGAAAGGTATTGTTTCCCTGATTTCTTTCTCAGCCCATTTGTATTTGCACATAGGAAGGCTACTGGTTTTTGTGAGTTAATTTTGTATCCACCTACTTTTCTAAAAGTGTTTATCAACTGTAGAGTTTCCCAGTAAAATTTTTAGGGTCATTATGTATACTATCAAGTGGTTTGCAAATAAAGGTTCTTTGACTTCTTCCTTTCCAGTTTGAATCTCCTTGATCTTCGTCAGTTGTCTTATAGCTCCAGCTAGGACTTCAAGTAGCACATTGAGGAGATATGGAGAGAGTGGACAGCCTTGTCTTGTTCCTGATTTCAGTGGAATTGTTTTGAGTTTTTCTCCATTTAAGTTGACATGGGCTATGGGCTTGCTATAAACTGCCTTTATTATGTTGTCATACATCTCTTGTATCCTTAATCTCTCCAGGACTTTTATTATGAATGGGTGTTGGATTTTGTCAAAGGCCTTTTCTGCATATAATGAGATGGCCATGTGGGTGTTGTCTTTCAGTTTGTTTATATGGTGAATTACATTTATTGATTTACATATGTCGAACCATTCCCTCATCATTAGGATGAAGCCTACTTGATCATGGCGGATGATCTTTTTGATGTGTTCTTGGATTCAGTTTACAAGTATTTTATTGAGAATTTTTGCATCTGTGTTCATAAGGGAAACTAGCCTACTGGATCTTTTTGTGGTTTGAGTATCTGGGTACCTGTGGCCTCATAAAAATGTTTTGGGCAATGTTCCTTTTGTTTCTATTTTGTGGAGTATTGACATTAACTCTTCTTTGAAAGTTTAGAGAATTCTGTGCTAGAATCATTTGGCCCTTGGCTTCTTTTGGTTGGGAGACGTTTAATGACTGCTTCTATTTAAGGCTTATATGTCTCTTTAAATTGCTTATCTGATCCTAATTTAATTTTGGTAAGTGATATATATTAAAAATCATTCATTTCAACATTTCTTTAAGGGATTTATTAATTTCTTCTTTAAGGACTGCTATTATATCAATAAAAGCTGTTTTAAGGTCTCTGTCTTATGCTTCAGCTTTGTTTCCATTCTCAGGGCCTAGTGTGGTAGTGTTGCTGGGCTCTTGTGGAGACACACTGTCCTGGGTGTTACTCATTTGTTTTTATGCTGAATTTTAGGCATCTGGGTTTGGGAAGAGTATAATCCTAGGTGCTAATATCTGTTCTTGTCTTTGTTGGGTGGGTGTTTTGTTCCTTGGTTTCTGTTCCCCTCCCTTTTTCTTAAGAGGGTGTGGTGGCTGTGTGTTGCCTGGTTGAACATTCTTCTGGGATTCTGATAGGCGTGGCTACTGAAGGTTCCCAGTAAGAAGCATTTCTAGGTATTAGGGGCTGACACTCAGGAATGGGGATGGGCTTGGGGTGGCGCCCGAGAGAATCCACAGGTAGGAAGAAAGCAGGATGTCCCACCAGGATCTGCTTAGACCCCTGGAAATGGGGTCAGGGGACAAGGAGAGGCTGCAATAGGTAGTCTTCTTCAGATCAGGGCACGAGACTGGGCGTTGGATATGGGGGAGGAGGGAAAGTGAAGCTCTGAAGATAGCCTGCCCACTTCTCTGGCCTACTTACTTCTCTAGCGTGCTTGGCTGGCAGGTTCCCAGGGAATGGCTGCTGGAGTTGGGGCTGGGATAATGGGATAAGTTGAGGTGAAGGAAGTTTGGAGGTGAAGATCCATGTGAGCCACTGGAGATGGGACTAGGGGAGGGGAGGCTGTAGCAGGTTGTCTGCTATAGAGCTGAGGATGAGACTGGGGGATTGGACTTGGAGAAGAGGAGGGAGAGATGAAGATCTACAGTTAGCCCACATGCTTCCCTGGCCAGAATGGCCATGGGTTCCCAGGACATCTTTTACTTATGAAGTAAAAAGAATCATATCGTACATATCATTGTATAATATTCTTTTCATCTCATAGTAAGTCATGAAACCCTCCCCTAACAGAGCACTTAACTACACCTTCCTTTGTACCCTATGGAGGGTCAGAAAACAGCACCCTTAGGCTCTGATGGCTGAGAAGCCTTAGAAACTACTTAATGGTCTAGGTTACTCTGTATAACCCCTTACCCCAAGGCACTGTAGCTACAGATGGCTGTGGTCTGCTGTGTGAGTGCTGGCAACTGATGGGTAAGATGGTTCAGTGGTTAAGAGGAACCAAGTTCTGTTCCCAGCACCCACATGGTGGCTCACAATTGCCTGTAACTCCTGTTGCAGGGAGTCTGATGCCCTCTTCTGAGCATTGCATGCAAATAGTACAGACATATTGAAAGATCCCTGGAGGCTCAGGCCCACAGGATTTCAACCCAGGACTGCAGCGACCCCAATCACCAGGCAGAGGCAAAAGCTTGATGCAAACAGCAAGAGGTTTTATTGCAGTTTTTTAACAAGCTAACTCCATGTTAGCTCAGGCCTTTCATCCACCCACCATGGTGGGTGGCTGGGGAAAGACGCTGAGAAGCCACAGGATAGAGATCTTATAGGGCAGCATAAGGGGAGTGTCTAGGGGTATGCACAGGCTCAGGATTGGTGTGCCTCCAGGCTTGGAGGGCTTGCCCTGTGTTGATTGGCCAATTGGTTGTTATGGCCCATAGGCCCTCCCAGGGTGGTTGCTATTCGCTGCAAATCACTGTTGTGCACTTGTCCGAAAAGCACACCCAGAGCCGTAAAGCATAGCGCCACCAGCTAACTTCTGATTGGTTCCTTGCCACAAGGCAGGCATCTGACCTCTAGTGACCAAGGCAAGGTCAGGCAAGCACGTGTTAGGCTGTTATGGCTGCCGAAAAGGGGAGCTGGTCCCTTCAATATAAGCAGGCAAAACATATGCATACATATTTTTAATTTTAAAATGTATGTACATATGAAAATAAGAGTTTGGGGAGGATAATTTTGGATTATATTACAGGCTTTGTTGCCTCTGTTTTCTCTCCCTCTCTTCCTTTAAAAAAGTATTTATCTAAAATGTAAACATTAACTGTGGAATTTGGGACAGAAGAAAAAGAATGATTATGCAAGGACTTTAACTCAGTTAAACCTAACCAAAATGTTAAGTAATTCAAGTGCTCATTTTGAGCTCACAATGCACTCACTGATTTGTGTCTGGTACTTTAAATGTTAACTGGTAGAATGGTTTGGGTTTGCACATTAGGTGATAATTTGGAGAACTGAGGCTAACCATGGGGGCAGGTGGCATCTGCTTGTAGAATTTACTAGAGATAAAATGGTTTGCAATATGATTTGAAGTGAGAGATGATGTCTATGCAGGAATACAGCTCTCCCCTCACGGGGGAGAAGAGAAAAGTTCATTGAGAAGCCAAAGATGAGAGACTGAGGCCCTAGAACACGGATTTAGGTTCCATGCTCTGTGTGGTATCAGTTTGAAGAAGTTTTTATAGTAATAGGACAATGAAAGTTTTTAAACACATTGGTGTGAACATTAAGCAGGCACGTACAGGAATTGGGAAATCTCAGCTGTGTTGTCTGATGACTGTTAGGCCTTTGGTTGGTGGAAACTAGGGCTTTGTTAATACATTCCAAAAGGTTTTCCCTGTTAGCCACAGGGTGTTAAGTCTGACAAGGAGGTGGGTAGGCATGGCCAATTCAGGGGGCTGAAGGCAGCTCTAGATAAACTGTGATTAGATTCTGTACCTGTAACATTCTGACCTACTCCAGTGGTTCTCAGAGTGAGGCCCAGTTACAGTCCAAATGTGAGATGTCCTCTCTGGGCTCATGTCTTTGAACACTTGGTCTCCAGCTGGTGATGGTGTTTTGGAAAGTTGCTGAACTTTTATGATGAGGGGGTGGGTCACTGAGTGTGGACATCATGAGGTATACTCTGGCCCTGGTTCTGGTTGAGTTTGCTTCCTAGTCAACTTCTCACGCTCCTGCTGCCACAGATAGGAACAGTTCCACCACCTTACACTACTACGACTTCTCTGCTGTGAAGCTAGGCACCAAAGCAAGCCCTTCCTCCTCTGAGTTGCTTCTTGTCTGGTATTTGGTGACTGATGAGAAAAGTAACTGATGTAAGCCCCTGGGCTGGACACAGCAACTCCATGCAAGAGCATGTCAGAAAAGCCTGATCTTGGTGGCCTCCCAGACCCACTGGCTCAGAGAAGAAGAGGCAATGCTCAGCATTATTGTTTTTTGAGAAGCCCCCAGCTAGTCTTGCTGCTGGTTTGAAGCCCTTAGCTACTGGCTTAGACAAACTCACCAGCTAGGCATCCAGAACCCTGGGCATCTGGGACCTAATTTGCCTTAGAGTCAGCGGCATCTTCACTGTGTGCTTTCAGGAGACTTGGGAAGGCTTCTGACATGGAGCTCACTCTGTGTCTTTGAATGGATCACACACACACACACACACACACACACACACACACACACACACACACACACACTCACACTCCACATGTATGCACACACACCACACATGCACACATACACACATGTACACACACACATACCGAAAAGTTCAGGCATTATGCTGGCCTGCCCCTGTTACCTGGCAGAATCCACTCAGGCAGTACCATGGCAGCCCAGGGTTTCATGGGAACTGAGTCCGCAGACAGGTATAAAGGACCTCACTTACTTACACTTTCTCTTTCAGGTGGTCGGCTCTCTCTCTCTCTCTCTCTCTCTCTCTCTCTCTCTCTCTCTCTCTCGTTCTCTTTCTCTCTCACTTCTCTCTCTCTCTGCTCTGCTTGCCTATAATAAACTATGGTTAATGTATCTCTTGTTCTCGTGTCTCATCTTGTGCCTTTTTCTAATTTAAGCAAAAGAATAACACACGCCACATGTACATACTCACACCACATGTACACATGCACACACATGACACATGTACACACACCACACATGCATGCACACACACACACCACATGCACACACACCCCACACACATGTATACACTCACACCACATGCACACACACCCCACACACATGTACACACTCACACCAGATGTACACACACCCCACACACATGTACGCACACCACATGTACACATGCACACACACACACCACACACATGTACACTCACACCACATGCACACCCCCCACACATGTACACACACACACCACATGCACACACACCCCACACACATGTACACACTCACACCACATGTACACATGCACACACACCCCACACACATGTACACACACACACATGTACACATGCACACCACACACATGTAAACACACACACCACATGTACACATGCACACACATGACACATGTACACACACCACACATGCATGCACACACACACACACCACATGTACACACACCCCACACACATGTACACACTCACACCACATGCACACACACCCCACACACATGTACACATGCACACCACACACATGTACACACACACACCACATGCACACACACCCCACACACATGTACACACTCACACCACATGTACACATGCACACACACCCCACACACATGTACACACACACACATGTACACATGCACACCACACACATGTAAACACACACACCACATGTACACATGCACACACATGACACATGTACACACACCACACATGCATGCACACACACACACACCACATGTACACACACCCCACACACATGTACACACTCACACCACATGCACACACACCCCACACACATGTACACACACACACACACACATGTACACATGCACACCACACACATGTACACACACACACCACATGTACACATGCACACACACCCCACACATGTAACTCCGTGCTTCTGTGTTTGCCTTTGCCCTCGGGTTTCTTAAGATTTGGTATGAGATGGCCCTCCTGGTGCCTGACATTGGATAATAATAGTGATGGTGGTTTTTTGTTTTGTTTTGTTTTTTGAATAACTACTCCATGGTCGGCACTGCTGCAGGCATTTGAGGAAAATGTATTAACAAAAGAAACAATGGTCTTTGCCCACAAGGAACTCAGTGCAGATGTCTCCCAGCCCACGATGGTTTTAATTAGGAATTCTAGACTACCACAGCACAGAAGTGACACACGGTCTATAGGATCTACAGATTGGATTTGGATCTTTTTCCTGGCTAGTTACTTAGGGTACGATCCTCCCTGGAGATGCAGGGTGATTAGCCAGGATTGCTAGAAGATTACAGATGACCTTTCTCTGTCATCCTAGGAAGGAATGTCTGCCTTGGGCAAATAGTGTCAGGGAGGAGAGCTGCAGGAGAGAACATGGGCCACATGATACAACGATTTCCTTAGCCCTAAGTCCCTTTCTGTATTCCCATGAAGGGTTGACGCCACGCCAGCCTTTGTCCTACAGACTCCTCTATTTCCCTCAGGAGAAAGGCTGTCCCTCTGTGCGTGCTAATAAATGCAGACCTGTCTGCTGAAGGACAGACGCTGTCTCTTTCTGCCTTCTGTCTCTTTACACTACCTAACACTGACTGGACAGCAGTGGGAAGCCACAGCTCACACTCAGGGGCAAGATCTATGGGGGCACAATGGGTGCAGAGAGCTGAGTATTTTCAGCTGTATAATGGGCAGTTTCACTGTTGTGACAAAGTCCTGAGAGAAACAACTTAAGGAAGGGTTATTTTGTCTTGTGGTCTGTCTGACAGGGGTCAGTCCGCTGTGGCGGGAAGGGTATGGCAGAGCACAACAGCTTACCTAATGATGCTCGGGAAGCCGGGAGAGCGCGTGCAGTTGGCTTTCTCCCTTTCCTCCTTGTTCCATGAGGTCTGCAGAGTAAAGAACGGTGCTGCTTACATTGAGGGTGGGTATGCTTCTCATCTTTGTTACTCCTCCCGTGAAACATCCTCATAGACACCCAGAAGCACTTCCTAGTGTTAATTCTACCCTTTGAGAATAAGACTGAACGGCCCGGATGAAAGACCCTTGGAGGCTCAGGCCCCCAGGATCTCAGTCCAGGACGGCAGCCACCCCGATCACCAGGTGGAGGCAAAAACTTAATGCAAACAGCATGAGGCTTTATTGTAGTTGTTTAACGAGCTAACCCCATGTTAGCTCAGGCCTCCCATCCATCCACCACGGCGGATGGCTAGGAAAGACAGCAAGAAGACACTGCATAGAGATCTTATAGGGCAGCAGTGTAAGGGGAGTGTCTAGGGGTACGCACAGGCTCAGGATTGGTGTGCCTCCAGGTTTGGAGGGCTTGCCCTGTGTTGATTGGTCAACTGGTTGTTATGGCCCATAGGCCTTCCCAGGGTGGTTGCTATGCTCTGCACATCACTGTTGTGCACTTGTCCGAAAAGCACACCCAGAGCCATAAAGCATAGCACCACCAGCTAACTTCTGATTGGTTCCTTGCCACTAGGCAGGCATCTGACCTCCTAGTGACCAAGGCAAGGTCATGGCAAGCATGTGTTCGGCTGTTATGGCTTCTGAGCTGGTCCCTTCACTGGACCCTCACCCAGCCCCCTGCTTTGGCAGCCATGACAGGCTTCAGAAAAGACCCAGCAAGACAAAGGCCCCTGACTCGGCAACATGTGTTGAGCTCCCAACCTTGCCTGACCTTCTAGTCACTAGGAAGCCATATACTCTCCATGTGGAGAGGAACCAATCAGAAATTAGCTGGTGGGCTCTGGATGTGCTTTACTGATAACAATGGAATGCAGAGCATAGCAACTACCCTGGGAGGGCCTATAGGCCATAGCAACCTACCTATAGCTGCAGTTAACCAATCAACACAGGACTGGTTGCTCAATCCTGGAAGCACTCCAATCCTGAGACTGTTGCAGACCCCAGACACTCCCCTTTCTCTGCCCCAATATATTCCCTGCCCCACAGTCCCTCCAGGCCCTTCTTGATCTACCTGCTGTGTCGGACAGATGGAGGACCTGAGTTATTACAGTTAACTCATTAATTAATTAAAGACTCTCTGTTTTTGCATGGGATTGCATCTCTTGGCAATTTGGGGGTTCAGAATTTGGGCATAACAAGACCACTACCATAATTTAAAGCCAAATTTGAAGCAAGCTTTAATTAAGTACTGGCTAGTTGGATGGTCTTTGGCCAGGTCCATCTCTGGTTACCCTCAAAAATGGCCCCAAGTCATGGTTTGCAATGACTTAAGTAGTTCCCATCAGATCCAATCAGGGGCAAACACACATCCTGATATATTTACTGACTGTGGGCCTCCTGCCCATGTGTGATCAAGCATATCTGGTGCTGATGGGTCAAATAAGCTTGTTTAGGGGAGTGAAACATGTGACTTGTTATCTCCCATGACAGTAGCCTCCAGCATTTCAGGAACTAGCTATCCTTGGGCAAGGGGCTTGCAGATCAGAGGCATTTTTTTTATTTGTTTCAAGAATCTCTTAGGCACAATAATTAAAACTTAAAATGTAACTTTGGCTCTTGATTCCCCCCACCCCAGTTGTATCCTGAGTCAAATTCTTAACTCTGTGATGGATACCTGTTTATGTTGGGATCTAATAACCATCAGCTTAATGGTACCTCGACAGGAATTATCATTTTGTTAAGGCACTAATGATGCAAGAGCCAACTGCAATTAGCAGAAGCAGAAATCTAAAGGCCCCGTGATGGCTGACATCATAGTTACTGTCCAGAAGGAACCTGGACATGAGAATGGGGACCAGTTATTCACTTTGTCTCAGGTTTTTTTTTTAATTCTTTTTTAGTACAGCCAGATTATTTCTAATGATTCCTGAGTGGCTTATATAAAAACAACATTTTTCCCTCTTAAAGATAAAGATAACAATAACCTCTCTGTTTTACGTAGAGCAGGTTAAGTGCCCTATCACACTGTAGAATTATTTCAGCTAATGAGTCTACCTGTTGATAGATCTGGGTCTATTTGGTTTTAACAGGTTCCTTTCCTGACATTTCAATAGGTGTTATAGGTAGCCATTTCTCCCCCCATGCTAGGAAGTTTCGTTTTGCTCTAACATTCAAGCCTGCTTGGGGGAAAGGGGTGATATACTCTCTTCTGTAACTACTTCCTGCTGAAACCAGGATGTTGTTGTCAGGGTTAGTCAAAGGCTGGGAAAGATCCAGGCAATGGGGCATTCATGAGAAGCATCTGGTTCGCTGACCCAGCTGAAGAGACAGGGAGCAATCACATTGGCTAGACTGGTCCACATCAGCTTTCAGCAAGTCCAGGGCTCACAGTCATTTGGAGCAGGTTGTAGCTGGCAGCTGGTGCTGGGATGATGTCTGTCAGTCAAGTGGAAATCTTCTGAGACAGATATAGGCTAGGCTTAAAATTTAGGAACTTAAAGGAAAATAATACATATGGAACTCCCAGGCCTATTATCCTGATAGTTCAGAGAGTGGAGGAATCCTAAGAGTAGGACACACACACACACACACACACACACACACAGAGAGAGAGAGAGAGAGAGAGAGAGAGAGAGAGAGAGAGAGAGAGAGAGCATCCTTAGAAATAGACAGGTGGGGTAGGGAAACTTAGGCTGTATTTATCTGGAGTCCTTTTGGCCCTTGAGAGGTGGATCTAAGTCTTATGAATCCTTCAATTCTCTGAAGCTTACATGAATTTTTAGTTTACAAAAAGAGATAAAAGTTTTAGATATATTTGCATTACCAATCTGTACTTAAATCCACATTATAGAAAAAGCAGGTAACAGATGCCTGTAAAACAGCTGGAATAAACACACACCTTTGAGTCCTCGTAAAAGCTATAGATTTGGGTTAAAAAGCATGAACCTAGATGGTCATCTGAGGCTCCTGTAGTCTTCATGGCATTGGGGGCAGAGGTACCAGGACAGCATAAGTCTTTGGCCACCAGGCCCAGATGGTGTGAGACTTTCCTTTGGAGGAGGAACATAGGACTGGCCTTACTTTGTCTAAGCAAAGTGGAACCATCAATTCTCCAGTGTCCTGTTTGTCCAGAGTTTGGGCCAAGTCCTGGCAGCAAGCACAGCACCGGGGCAGCCTTTCCTAGTGCTTAGCATTATTACAATCATGATGGTGCCCCACCATCAGCTTTCAAGACATCGGGGTCACTGATAGGAACTGGGGATCTCTGTCATAGTCAGCTTTTTCCATTTAAATGCCATATTTATCAGATATCTGACAGATTTGAGGCCTGTAATCTATTAAGTATATCTGAGCTAAACAAACTGAGGCTTAATCTTGAAAATACATACAGGCTAAATAAAGCTTTTTCCTATAGTTAATCACATTGATACTTAGAATGACTACAAGAACAGTTCTGAACACATTAAGGAATTTGATCACTATAAGGCGACTGACCATTAAACTTGTATATCTTAATTATCCTCAACAGTTTACCATAAGTTATTAGCTTTCACAAGACTAGGACTTGCCAGGGTACAGCTTGTGAGCAGGGACTAAGGGAGCCTAGAGGCTAGCATTGCCCTTGAGAAGTTACTAGGCACCTCATGCTGACGGAGGGCCACAAGTTCCTTTTGCCAGAGATAAGGAGAATGCCTCCCTTTTTTAGCAAGCAGGAACTTTCTTCAAACCCCTGAAGGAAATCTAAAGACTTTGTAATTTTACCTCTGTCAAGTTTGAGGCTAGATATGCATTCCCAAGCATGAATAGACCTTAGGTAAGGGCAGACATCCTCTGAGTCAGTGCTTCTCAACATTTCTAGTGCTGAGACCCTTCAACAGACTTCCCCATATTGTTGTGACCCCCCAATCATAAAATCATTCTCATTGCTGTTTTACAGCCGAAATTTTGCCATTGTTATAAATGTCAGTGCAAACATTTAGCAGGTGGGTGACCTTAGGCTACCCCTGTAAAAAGGCCATTCAATCTTCAAAGGGTCAAGACTCCTAGGTTGAGAAGCTGCTCCAAGCCCTTTGCCAGGCTGCTTAGGTTATTGTCTTTTACATCATAAGATAAAGACATCCCTGAAAGGTTCAGGCTTTGATGCTGATCGGCTCTACCTCTTTAAGAGACAGACGCCGCCCCCTGACAATAATCAGGGCACGCACAGGAAAATGTGCTACGTCATGACCACGTCACCCGCCACGGGCACGCGTGGAACCTCAGTGCTCATGTCTAGTCTTCCCTTTAAAAGCTCCAACTTTCCTGCGTCACTCTTTCTCTGCTTCCTCTCTTTACGCCGCTCTCTCTCTGCTCACCCCGTCTCTGCTCTTCTCCCACCAAGGCGCTCTCTCTGCCTCTCTATGGCGACCAGCCATGGCGGTCAGCCATTGCTCCTGTTCCTCTTCTCTCTTAGTCTCCCTACTCTGCCGGGCCATATAATAAACGAGTCAACACGTCTCATCTTGCAGCTTTCTCTTTTCCTCTTTTTAAATAAAAACATAACAATCCCAGTTTCTGGTGTTCACAGCTATGGCTCTAATTTTTAATATTTTGTTAATTTTTAAGTTCAAATATTAATAATATAAAACATTTTATTGAAGGGCCCAGATCCTCACCCAGCCCACTGATTTGGCAGCCATGACAGGCTGCAGAAAATACCCAGCAAGATGTTGGCCCCTGACTCAGCAACATGTGCTGAGGCCCCGACCTTGTCTGACCTTGCTCTAATCACTAGGAAGCCAGATACCCTCCATGTGGCAAGGAACCAGTCAGAAGTTAGCTGGCAGGCTCTGGACGTGCTTTACTGATAACAGTGGAATGCAGAGCATAGCAACCGCCCTGGGAGGGCCTCTAGGCACAGCAGCCTTCCTGCAGCTGCAGCTGACCAATCAGCACAGGACAGGTTGCCCAAGCCCAGAGGTGCACCAATCCTGAGACTGTTGCTATGCAACTAACGGACCCCCAGACTCTCCCCTTGCTCTACCCCAATATACACCCTGCCCCACTGCTACTCAGGGTTCCTCCTGCTCCACCTGCTGTGCCTGATGGATGGAGGACTAGAGTTAACTCCAGTTAACTTATTAATTAAAAAGACTCTTTGCTTTTGCATCACAACTGGTGGTTTGGAGGGTTCAGAGTCTGGGCACAACATTCATAAACTTAAAATGTTCCATAGACTTATAAATTCAAGTATTTTAAAAGCTGCTCCTTAAAAAATTTTCAGTTATTTTATTTCAATTCTGTAAAACTCTAAAACTTCCTCTTAAAAAATTAAAATTTCTCAACTGTGTGCTCCTGCAACATCAAAAAATAAAGCACCATTTTTTTTTTCACTCCAAGAGGGAGGATAGAGGGGTAAAACCACAATCTGCATAAGGCAAAACCAAGCTCGGACAGTGCAAACAATCCAAAGCTCAATGCCTGGGATTCATTCACAATCCTGTGGGTTTTCTCGAGGGGCTTGCGTCACCTCTTTGGCTCCACTCTCAGCAGCATATACATAGCCTGCTTTCTAGAGCCCAACCTGCTCCATTTCGCTGTGACTAGTGCTTCTGGTGACTGTCACACAGCACTGGCATTTCCAAAACTGCTAAGGTTCACCCTTGCAACTCTCTTTAGAAACTCTAGCCTTGCCACACATTTGCAAACCTCAGCTGTTTCCTGTGACTCTTTCATATCTTAAAACCAATACCACCTGGTGACTCCCATGTTTCAAGGTTTGGCTGCCAACATAAGGTACATTCTTGCATATGAGTTTATAAAGGTGCAGCCCTAATACCTTATTAAACAAGCATCGTTTTTAAATCCTGTCTTTCACAAACCTTGTTTTCAGGATAAAACAGGGGTTATCATTAAAAAAAAAAAAATCCTAATCCAAAATATCTTGGAGACCAGTTATTGCTTCCTTGGTAGGCCCATTCCACGTGATCACTTTAAATCAAGATGGTGGTGAAGTCACAAGACATCTATCTTCCCAAATCTAGCAAAGACGTTGCCAGCCACATGGCTGCCCAAACATGAAGTCACATTACATATGCCTTCTCTAACACTAGCAAGGATGGCTAACCATCTTTATGGTTGCCTAAGGATTGTGACAATCCACATATTGCTTATATCCAAAAATGAATCCTGTCACATTGTTCCTTTAAGATTATCTATGCGTACATTTTTAACTATCAATCCCCAGTGTTACTAGCTTTTTACATAGCTTTTTACAGATTTTTAACCATATCCAATAAAATAAACATACAAATCTTGAGGTACAGAATGTTCACATAAGCCAAATCTAATATTTTTGGCTGTTCTGCCTTGCTTTTTTCCCTGTCATAGTGTCAGGAAGCTCAGACTGACAAAGGACATAAAGGTAACCTTTAATTGTACTGTGTCTAGAGAAGGGAAAGCCATAACCCAACTCTAGAGCCAGCTTTCCAATAAAATAGAACATCAGAAAACAACTTTAATGTTATCCTCACCCAAAAAAAAAAAAAAAAAAGATATCTTAACTCTGGCTAACTTAAATCCAGCAACCAGAGATCTCAGAGGTAAATTCTGAGCCCCAGTCCAAAAAAGCAGCCTTGACAGCAGTGGTGACTGGCAGCTGTCACACAGAGACAGCAAAAATATCTGACCCATTTCTGTCCCAGCTCCATGTCTAAACAGTATTTACAGATATATGAGAGCACAGATGGACAAAACTTTCCATGGGAATCAGACAAAACTTTCCAGCCAGAACCAGAACCTGTGAGATAGGCAATGCCTCACTATAAGCCTTGGATGGGAGAATATTGGGATCCTGTCAACCCCCCTTAATTTCCCAGCTAGGGACCCCACAGACTATGACTTACCAGGAGGCCTCTGTAGATGCTGGCTGCTTTTCTGATCATGACAGTTCACTCCAATAGTCTGCAAACTGAAGGCAGCCTCAGAACCTTGGAACGTCTCAAGGCCCGTGCCCCCTGAAATGTTCCCCAGCCCCTGAGTTCCAGAGTGAAAGTCCAGCTTTAGAATTTGGATGAGTGGACTGAATCTTGCTGAGGCCTCCAGAAAATGTTAATTGCAAGGGTTGAGAATAAGATCACTACCATGATTTAAAGCCAAATTTGAAGCACGTTTTAGTTAAAGGTTGGCCGGGTGGATGGGCTCTGGCCAGGTCCATCTCTGGTTCACCAGAAAAATGACTTCAAGTCATAGTTTATAGCAGCTTAAGTGGTTCCCATCAGGTCCAATCAAGGGCAAGCATACATCCTAATATGAACCTCCCACCCACATGTGATCAAGCCCATCTGGTGCAGATGGGTCAAACAAACTTGTTCACGGGAGTGAAAACATGTGACTTATCTCCAATAAACAATAACGGTCAGCATTCCAGGAACTATCTCTCTTTGGGCAAGGGGCTTGCAGATCAGAGGCATTCTTTTGTTTGTAACTTTGGCTCTCATACTAGATGTTCCTTGATCCAGTCAAGTTGGCAGTCGAGGTAGATTTACCACCACAGGGACCTGGAGAGATGGCTCCATCAAAATGCTTGCAATGCATTTTGCTTGGACGCGTGCATTTGAGTTTGCATCCCCTAGCTCTCACTTAAAAATCTGGACATGGCAGGACACTCTTGAAATCCCAACACTGGAAAAGGAGAGACAGGAGTGTCAGGTCCCAAAAGGAACCTGGAGAAATCTCACTCAGTGTCTGTGGCTCCTCTCAGCACTTCTCACCTATCCTAAACTCTAGCCCAGGGGGCTGGGCTTCACTTTCTTTCCCCAGTCTCTTTTTCCTCTATAACCCAGCCATTTCACATTTCAGCACACACTCTTTTGGTACTTGGCTCTGTTCTTGGTCTCTTAGCCTGTGACTCCTCTCTTGGTCCACTTGTTCTGTCCTCCCCCTCTCTCTCTCTCTCTCTCTCTCTCTCTCTCTCTCTCTCTCTCTCTCTCTCTCTCCTTCCCTTCCTCCCTCCTCCTCCTCTTCCTTCTTCTCCCCCTCACTCTTCTCTCATGGCCCAGCTTAGTCTAGACCATTCCACATGCCTCTGGTTGTCCTTTCCTTCATACCTACGATAAAACCCTTCTCCTCAGCCATACCTGGGAGTGGTCATGTCTTCATTTTCATTCACCTGGTACTCAAAACCCAGGAGGGACATATGTGAGTTCCCTTTGAAGGGACTCAACCTTTTGGAACCAAATTTTGTATTTGACTCTCCTAAGATTATTTCTTTCTGCTGGCTTCTGCTACCCACTGTATTTGATTCCAAATTCTAGAGTCTGCCTCTTCAGTCACTTCTTGCCTCCAGCTGCTCTAACCATTTGTCTTTCCTTGCCTACTCAGTAAGTGCCTTCTCTGGCTCCTGGAGTCGGCTGTGCCCTCCTGGGGCACCTGCCACCTGGGCATCTTTCCATCTCTCTGGCTCCTGAAGCCTACTACACCCTTCATGTAGGCAACTGGATCCTCTGCCTTTATTGGAGCCCTACCTTTTCCCAAAGCGCCCCTCCCCTCAGCTGTTTTCTCCTCTACTGGGTGTTTCCCCCTGGAGTTGCCCACTTTATCTATTACTACAAAAGCTACACCAGTGCGGCTCCTCTTGCCTGTTGAACCTCTGTCTTGTGGAATGTGATGCCTCTCCTCTGTGATGTGGGGCATTTCTCTCTGACAAGTCTTTCAGTCCATGTGGGAATGCCTTGGATTGAAATTCTTGTCACCAGGCACTTGCCACCCCTCCCCCACTTTGCTGTCAGCTCCTTCCTTGAGTTTCCTTGCCTTCCCCTAGGACAGAAATTTTCAACCTGTGGGTTGTGGCCCCTTTGGGGAGTCTCCTAAGAACACGGAAAGCAGATATTCATAGCTGTAGCAAAATTACAGTTGTGAGTAGCTGTTACGATAAAGCTCGAGGGGAACGTTGGTGGATTCCATGGCAGGTGAGGGTGACCAAGGCGGGGACAAACACCCCAGGCAGACAAAGCTTAAGTGAGAAGTTTTATCAGAAGGGGGAGAGAGAGGGTTAGGAAAGAGAAAAGAGGTAAAGAGACACAGACACAGAGAGGACAGAAGAGAAGAAGGAGACAGGAAAAGTCCTGTCTGCCCCAGGGGATCAGCGTGGGAGGGGTAGAGAGGGAAAGAGGAGAGTAGAAAGAGAGAGGGAGGAAGGGAGGGAGGGAGGGAGGGAGAGGAGAGGGGGGAGAGAGAGAGCTTAAGTGGGTGGAGGTCTTTCTTTTAAAGGGGTCCTTTGTACCTGGGCTGACCATGGTACTGCCTGAGTGCATTCTGCCAGGTGACAGGGGCAGGCCAGCATAACGCCTGAGTCCTTACAGTAGCAATGAAAATACCGTTATGGTTGGGGGACACCACATGACCCTTAACCACATGTGTTAAGGGTCACAGCTTTAGGAAGGTTGAGAACCAGTGTCCTGAGAGCTACAGTTCTGAAGTTTCTCTGCGTCCACCTGGCCTCTATGTATGACACTGGAATCTCCCTCAGGCATAATTCCTATTTGCAACCTTGTTCTTGCCTCTCAGCTCCCTCTTGGAGCTTGTAGAAACCCTCTCTGGTAGAGTTCCTGTTTGCAACCTTTTCTTCTTTTCTCCTCAGACTCGAAGTCCTCTTCAGGCTCAGGGATTTAATAAAGCCTCACTGTCTTCCTGCAGCTTGGCCTCAGAGCAGCTCCAACAATGTCCAAAAATGAGCACCCTTGGTTTTCAAACTCTCTGGTGCTTTGAGACCCTGCTGGTTAAAGGTTGCAGTCTACTGTGGCCTGGCAGCTCTCTCTGAGCTCTGGAACATGGAAGACTCCCTCTCCATGGACTTCGTCAGTTCATTTCATATGTAAAGACCAGGCCTGACTTTTCTGGAGCTTCTAAATCTTCAGCTGAAAAATGCAAATTCACACAACTTACTTTGCTGACAGGCTGCACTCTGAAAGAGATAACTCACAAAATAGGTCTCCATTTAATTTTTTTTTTTTAGATTCCTTTATTTGAAGGAAGTTGCAAGGCTTGCTCTCAGTAATCAACCACCTGTGTCTCGTGGTGAATGATTGGACGGAAAGAATAGGTTTAAAGTTTATGTAAATTGTGAGGGTCTAAGAAAGTAATTCAGATGTGTAATTAGATGGAAAAATGCAAAATGAGAAATGTTTCAGATTTGTTTCCTTCTTGTTATGCTATTGTTATATTAAGACTTCAAAAGTTCAGAGTTTTAGCATTAATCAACAGAGTTCTGATGAGCTATTAATCTAACTCTGGTGAACACTGACTATTATTATCATGGTCATAAGCTCAAAAATGTAAATTTCCTTTGGTTGTCTTCTAAGTATAGACTTAAAGGTGACTCTCATCATGCTATAGGTATCTCTGTCCAATCTATACATTCAACCCTCAGGATGTGTAGGAAAAGTACTCATGCTTCTAACCCAGAATCAGTTTTTGGGTTCCCAACTTTTGCTGTGACTCAAAATCGTGAGTCTATTGCTTTTTTCTATGATGTACAGTACAGACTGCAAACAAACAGTAGTAATGCTAATATATCTAAACCTTTAGAGTTCTTTAAACTTAAAAAAAAATTATGTATGCTTCAGGGAGTCACGAGACTTGGATCCACCAGTCACAGGTGTAGATAAGCTCTGTCAATCAACTGCCTGGGCTTTCCCCACTACTGCCTACCTTGTGGGTGGGCTCCTGCTTCCTTAGTCTTGGGACTCCTCCCCTCCCCCAACTACCAGACCGATGGGTCTGAAAGTACCAAATGTACACCCAAGATAAAAATTTCCCCTTAAAGCCTTAACTTTACCTTCTGTCCCTAGTCTATATCTGTCTTAACAGGTTTCCAATTAACTGCAGACTGCAAACTGCTCCAAAGCTGCCCGCAACGTGCCAGCCTCAGGCATTCCTTCAGAACCTGCACCTCTGACTGCTTCCAAGTGGGGAGCACTTCTCTAGCCCCAGGTAGTCCAGGCAGAACCTAGGCTGGAAGCACAACTGAGGCCTTCCAAGCCGCACTCCTCTCGCCCTTCCTGGCTTGGACCCATTCCAGCTTTCCTGGGCCCCCAGCCGTGATGTCCCGTATCATCAACAAAAAGGCTGGAATGTCAGATCCCAAAGAAACCTGGACAAGTCTCACTGAGTACCCGTGGCTCCTCCCAGCACTTCTCACCCCACCCCCTACCCTAACCCTCTCCAGCCCGGAGGCTGGGCTTCGCTTCCCGTCCGGTCCGCCCTTCCTTATGCCGCTTTCCTATGTAACACAGCAATTCTAGCCACACTTGTTCTTGATTCTTCTCTTTCTCTAGGCTCCTGGCTGCTGGCTCATTCTTGGTTTCTTGGTCCTCAGCTGCTCTCTCTCTCTCTCTCTCTCTCTCTCTCTCTCTCTCTCTCTCTCTCTCTCTCTCTCTCTCTCTCTCTCTCTCTCCACCTCTCCCTACTCTCTCCTCAGCAATCTACATCACTTATATAACTTTGGAGAAGTTGGGGCCTTGTGAATCGTGTAAATTGTTTACTTTCTGTCTTCATGAGTCTCCTGTCTCCCTTCAGGATGGAAAGGTTTTAATTTGGGGAGCATTTAACAGTCTGTCTCCAGTGTTTATTTCATTTCTCCCGCCCCTTCCATAATGTTCTCTGAGCCTTGGGAGCATGCTGCCATCATAGCTATGCTGCAGCATGGGCCACTCATATTCAGGACCTTTACTGCGGTTATGAGCCTCTTTGGCAAAAACATTGGTAAAAAGCAATTTTTTTCCATGACCAATTGAGGCTGACAACAGTTATCTATGGGTGCAAGTGCAAAGGTTCAGAAGTCAGTTTTGCAAAGCGCGGGTTTAACAAAGCACCAGCAGTAGCTTCAATACCAGGGCCTGTGACCTCCCCACTCACAAGCTTTAGTCCTGGCTTATGGTACTAGCTGTGAGTTGCCTCCTGTGGAGCAAGCCTTGCATGCCATGGAAAGCAGTTGGTTGTACCCATGGTGGCAAAGTCATGTACAGGTAGGCACATCTTGCCTGGTATGTTTGTACTCCTCAATGAAGGGTCCCTAGCTGACCAGGACAGTTGGTAACAATTCTCACTCAGTAACATGTATAGCATCCTCTAGCAAAGCCAGCAAGGAGGGAGCTTCCAGCTTTGTCCCATCCTGATATCTCTGTGTCTTATTGTCTAGTCCTAACACACAATAGTGGCAATATCCTTTATTCTTTGTGAATCTCCATAGCCACCACTCATAAGGATGTAACCCATGCTTGCTACTGGGATTTCTACCCAACAATCTTATGACTCCTGGAAGCATCTTTTCCCATTATGGAGGGTGGTTTCCTTTAAAATTCTTAAGTGTTATCTTTACTGCTTTTATAGATTTTTTTTTTTTTTTGCAAATCTGTAAGGCATTCAAGTATATCCAGGTGTCCCAGTTTCATTTCTGTTGCTAAAATACCCTGACAAAAAACAGTGTAGGGAAGGAAAGGTTTTATCTGGCTTACAATCCCAGTCACAATTTGTTATTTTGGGGACATCAAGGCATAGATTTAATGTGTCACATCCAGGGTCAAGAGTAGAAAGAGAGTAAGTCAGTGGCTGAGGACCCAGCCTAGGGGACAATGTGGAAGGGCAAGTGACTCGAGGAACTGGGATAGATGGCTTAGTCTGTCTCTGTCTGTCTGTCTTTCTCTCTGTGTGCACGTGTGTGGGGGGGGTGGATAGGTGGAGAGACAGACAGACAGACAGACAGACACACACACACACACACACACAGAGAGAGAGAGAGAGAGAGAGAGAGAGAGAGAGAGAGAGAGACTGACTTTTAGAGGGACTGGGGAGACAGCAGTAAATAGAGTGTTTGCCCTGCAAGTCTGACAACCAGTGTTCAGATTCCCAGAACCCAGGTAAATCCAGAGGCAGTAGCCAGGACTGCAATCCAAATCATCCTTCCACAAGATGGGAGGTGGAGATAGGAGACTCCCTGGTAGCTAGCCTGTCCTACACAGGGGTGAATAAAAGACTTTGCCTCAAACCTAAAGTTGTTCTCTTACTTCTACACATGTTATGGCAACACACACACACACACACACACACACACACCCTTGAGATGTTTGGGGCAGCTAGAGGGCCTGGGATCACTTCCCAATAGCTGTTCTGGAGAGAAGTCACCCTCTCCCTCCAGAGATGCCCTGATCTCTTAGGATGAGGGTCCCATCTCCCAACACTGCCACCCAGGTGCTCTGGAAGGACTTCATCTGTCCATGAGGGCAGTGATGAGGCAGCGTACAGAGAGCCAATCTCAGCAGGACTTGGACCGTGTCCCTCCACTCACACAGGCTGCTTTGTTCCGCTGTGTGCTTCTCCCCCAGGAAGTAGGTGGTGGGTGTTCGGGGATGTCAACTTCATCTGAGCATCGTCAGTGCTCATGTTAGTTATTTCCCCCTTCTGTCATTGCTTCTGGGTTTTCAGAGGGAGATCTGCCCCAGTGTGTACTGCTAGCAGTGGGGGTGGGGGACGGGGGAGGGGGGGAAAGCATCTGATCGGGGTCCTCAGATGAGGCCTGGATAAGCCAGGTCCAGGCATGGGGTTAGAGCAGTAGTTCTCAACCTTCCTAATGCTGCCATCCTTTAATTCAGTTCTCATATTGTGGTGACTCTCAAATATAAAATTATTTCATTGCTACTTCATAACTTATTTTGCAATGGTTATGAATTGTAATGTAAATATCTGATACACAGAATGTCTTCTATGTGACTTCTGGGGTTTCGACCCATAGGTTGAGAAGAACTGGTTAAGCTGTGCGGGGACAGGTGGGTGGTCAGCTTGCCCTGAAACAGGGAAGCCCTGCCTATGAAGGAAACAAGTGGGACAGGAGCAGGTCGGACACAAGAAAGATCAAGATAGAGAAATAATCAAGATGATGTTCTACAGAACTGTCAGGCCTCAGAGCCAGTTACTCCAGGCTTAATGTGTCCCTGAAACTCTCTCTCTCTCTCTCTCTCTCTCTCTCTCTCTCTCTCTCTCTCTGTCTGTGTGTGTGTGTGTGTGTGTGTGTGTGTGTGTGTGTGTGTGTGCGTGTGTGTGTAGAAGCTAATTTTGCAGGGTCTTAGCCCAACCATGGAAGGCTGAGCTAGGTCTGAGGAAGGGTAAGTGGCAGCTCGCTCATTCCCCAGCCTCTTAGGATCCCAGAGACAATCAGATGCAGCAGGGAGTCTAGTCAAGCAGAAACTTGTTTATTGCCCCATAATAAGCATCTTTTAAAGGAAAAAATGCAGAGCGAGGAAAACAGCCAGCCAATGGTTTTAAAGGTCAGTCTATCATGCACCTAGGCACCCCACCTACACTTTACCTAGTGAACATGAGCTATTCATGCGGAGACCTAATCTGGTTCGATCTAGACAACCAATCATCTTTTTTTTTGTAAACAATTCAGGACTTGCCCATCTGACTTCCCCTCAGAGCCATCTATGACTGACTCGTGTGCCCTACAGACGCCCCCTTTTTGTTTTAGACTATGGCCCATCTCATTTCCAAGTATGGACTTCTTGGCCCTTCTGCAGAGGTTCACCTCTAATAGCACCTTTTGTCAAGGTTCACTTAAAAGGGAGATATTGAAAGGTTCAGGCATTAATGCTGACCTGCTCTACCTCTTTAAGTGACAGACCCCGCCCCCTGACAACGGGTGGGGCACACACAGTAACGTATCACGTCACTCATCACTTGTTATCCATTACAGACCTGCTTGAGGACTTTGTGCATTTGTGAAGCCTCAGTGCGCATGCTTGGCTTTCCTTTTAAAGCTCGTGCCTGTCTCCCTCCTCTCTCTCTCTCTCTCTTCCTCTCCCTCTCTCTTTCCGGTGGTTGACCACTAATTCTTCTCTCTTACCCCCTGCCCTACTCTGTTCTTCCATTTCTCTCACCCCCCTCCCCTACTGTAATAAACTATGTTTAATTTACCGTCCACGGTTCATGTTCCCTCTCCATCTCCGGACTTATAATTTAAGCAAAAGAACAACAGATGTCCTTAGGGTTGAGCCTATCACAATGTACGTGAGCGGTCATCAGTTGGGTCTCTCGAGTCTTTGTTCTGATTTGTCTGACCAGCCTATTGGAAAGGCGGGGCCCAAAGTCACAAATGAAGGTTGTTACTGTAAAGGAACCCAACAGGGTGGAGACTGCCTTATCCAGGAGTCCGTTCCTGTTTTCTCACCTCCATTGTGGACAGTAGAAGGTGTCCACCCCACCACATTTGGATATGTCCGTTGCTGTTTAATTGTTCCCGGGGCATATGCAAAAGTCAGTGTCCCATAAGGCTGCCCTATTGGGACCATGTGAGCAGCCCGGTGATTGGGGGCCCAATACATGGGGCAGGTGGCACCCCCACAACCCTCCACATTCAGACCATCCTTCATGAAGACAGGTCTAGTCTCCCACATCCCAAGATCCTCAGGCCAGGTCACAGAGGTGGAAGAAGAGTGTGGGCCATCAGGTCTGGGGGACTGCCTCATTTGTGGTGCTGTTGAAGGCTTCTCCATTAGTGGCATCGATCACCATCCACGTCCATCGTTGGAGACGATGAGGGTTCTGCTGGGTGGTCACTGGAGCAGTCGGCATCAGCAGCAGGAGCATCAGAGCAGTCAGGAAGTGGGCATCATCTGTAATTTTTAAAGAACACAAGAGCCTCTCAAGGGTCCGGCGCCCTTGGACATGGTTAGGTATCATTGTCTTGGCCCTGTTATTTCGGAAGATGAGCCTTCACCACACCATTGTTGCTTCCTTTCCTTATTGGTCAACATGTTCTTAGTCATCTTCCTGCATTGTGGGAACAGGCAGGAATTTTAGATTTCTGTCCGGAAGCCTGATGGGTGCTTTCTCCCCTATGGGGATGACATCCAAATCCTCTTCCCATTGTAATTAATGGATCTGGGCCCCTCCATTGGGATGTTAGAGGTCTTTCCATTTGACCTTATTAACTTGGGGTTTGGGATTTAGGTGGCCCCAATGTTTTTGAAACTTAGATTCAGTTGTTCCCTTAGAAAAATTCAAAATATTAATAGTAAATAAAGCCATCTCTAGTTGTAAATGGGGGCTGATTCCCCCTTTTTGTTTTAAATGTTGTTCTTTAAGACATTGATGGTTTCTTTCTACAATTGCTTGTCCCTGAGGGTTGTAAGGGATACCTGTAGTATGTTTGATGTGCCATCTATTGAAAAAATTTTCCATGGAATTATTGGCAAAGCAAGGACCATTATCAGTCTTGACCATTGTGGGTAATCCTAGGGTTGTGAAACATTGGAGGAAGTGAGCTTGAGCATATTTGGTTTTTCTCCTGTATGTGCAGTGGCCCAACAGGCCCCTGAATAAGTGTCTATGGGGACAAAAACATACTTCTGTTTGCCAAAAGCTGGAAAATGAGTAACATCAGTTTGCCAGAGGGTATTGGGCTGTAGGCCTCTGGGGTTAACTCCTGGTGGCTTTAGAGGGGGAACTCTTAGATATGGCTGACATGATTTGCAGGCGTGAACTATCCTTTTTAGTTCTTTTATAGGAATCATTGGGAATCTATTATGTAATCCCCTCCAATTGACATGATTATATCATGTAATTGAATGGCTTCCTGTAGGGCTAGTGGCTCTGGGGCTGTCTCCAGTCTATCTGCCCATTCATTGCCCTTAGGCAAGAACCCTGGGAGGCTGGAGTGCCCCTGAAGGTGTTGAAGGTATCCCCTGAAGGCAATGTAGGCAGAGCCAGCTCCACCCCCATTAGTGAAGGTGCAAATGGCTTCTGGGATGGGCTCTGATGGAAACAAGGAAGACATCTTAAGGGGGAGTCTCTGTAAGAGAGGAGCCCATTCAGACGGCCCATAGTATCAATCAATACTCCTCGTAAATCCTTCTAAGGTGAGAGCAAGGCAGCCATTAGTCCGAGTAAGCCACTCAACATCCACCACCTGGCAGGTAAAGACAATGGCATAGGGGTCTAGCCCATAGTGTTGCTGGGCCCGGGTCCTGCCCTTATTGATGGCATCAGTGAGCTGATCTGCCTGAGAGTAGACCTGGGTGGTTCCTATCAAAGATGTATTGATCCATCCCAACAGCTCCCGGTTCTGGGTTAGAACTGCTATAATCAGGGAGGCTCCAGCAAAAAGCCAGAGGGACAAGGGCCTAGTCATGGAATACCTCCTTATTTTGTCCAAGGCCTTCTGAAAGAAAGGAGTATCTCACTGTGTTCCTTTGTCATAGTTACACTATCATGAGGTGCCTTGTCCTTTAGCAGGGTATACAGGGGTACCAGGTCTTCTGTGGCGATTGACACCCAGGTTCTCAGATTAATTAATCTCCCCCAGTAAGCGCTGGAACTGGGTCAGGGTTATAGATTCAGGCACCTCCAGAACAGGCTAAATGGGCTAGCCTGGGTCAGTGTGAGGCTTGACCCAAGTACTTTGAAGGGGGGCCCCTTTTGGACCTTTTCTGGGGCAACAGTAAAGCCTTCTTTTTTAAGCAATTGGAGCACCTGTGTCACAAAGCCCTTCAGATATGCTGGATCCCTATGTCCCAAAATTAAATCATCCATGTAAGCATATATTATTGAATCCTTTGACTTTGGAGAGTAGCAAGATACTGTTGACAACAGGCCAGGCTATTAGCCATTCCCTGTGGTAGCACTACCCATTTAAAAGGTTGATCAGGTTTGGAATAATTAAGGGAAGGAACAGAGAAGGCAAATTTATCACCAGCCTCTGGATGTAGCGGTATAGAAAAGAAGCAATCCTTAATATCAATTACCACGAATGTATATTCTGTGGGAATAGCAGGAGTCCAGGACATGCCCATTGCGAGGTGCCTACTAGTTCCATCCTCTCATTTGTCTTTCGAAAATCTTGGAGCATGCGCCAAGCCCTGGACACCTTTTGAATTACAAATACTAGGGTGTTCCATGGGCTTGTAGAAAGACATGTGTCCCAGCCTTTAATTGTTCGTCCACTAGCTGGTGGAGAGCTGGCAGCTTAGGTTTAGTCAGTGGCCACTGCTCCATCCATATGGGTTTTCCAGGTGCCCATCTGGTAGGCGGCATTTGGTGGGCAATGGCCGTTACGATTGGGGTACGCCTGGATGACCTCTCAGGCCCCCCTGTGGTTGTGGAGGTTGAAATAATCCTTCTCTGTGACCCCCTTAGGTCGTTTCCCACCCGTGTGCCTCTTCCTTTTCCTCATAAAAAGCCCATTTGTTCTGTCCCAGCAAATTGGCAGTAAGGCCTCTGACCACTAAGGGGTATCTTTCCTTGGTCCCCATCTGGGCTGGTCCAGAGCATTAAGGTCACTGTTTCTCTTGATTGGGAGTTACCTCCCACCTCCAAAACTGAGGGCCCAGGTGCCAGCTCCCAGGTGGAAGGTACTTCCTCCTCCCGGAGTACTGTCCTGTCTGCCAGTGTCTACTAACAGTGAAATTTCTTACTGCCTATAAAATAAAAACTGTCATTTTTGGACGAAGTCCTTCAATCAAGGGGACAGTCCAGTAGGATTTGGTGTCGGGGTATGAGACCTTCCAATCCTACCTTTAGAGAGGCTTCCTCCCTTTTTTAATGGGGCTGGAGGCTGCCCCTCCTCTAGTTTAAAGGCTGCCCCTCCAGGTCAAATTTTGATCTACAGTCTTTCTTCCATTGGTATCCCTTCCTGCACCGAGGGCATGGGGTAGAGGGGGGCTTAGCCCCTCCTGGCCTGTTATCAGGGGTAGGGGTCTGAGGACAGTCTCTTTAAAAATGTCCCTCCTGCCCACATCTAAAGTATGTCCCTTTTCCTGGCAGCCTCAAGGACCCTTGACCCTGGGTTTTCAGGGCCTGGGTGACAGCCTCTGTCATGGTGGTCATCTGTGCCTGTAAGGCCAGGGATTGGTGGTGTTGGGTACCCACGTTGCCATGCTCTTTAAGATCCTTGGCCTCCCAAGGATACCAGTCTAGAGGCCTGCCTGGCCCAGGGGCAAAATTTACAGGGTAGGCTTGGGTGGCCCTCGTTGCATCCTCCCATCCCTCCTTGATTGGGTAGGCCTCAACTGGGCCTCCAGGTGTCAGCCTGCCATTGTCCTGTCGATCATAGGGGTCCAGGTCCCCTGGATTTTCCCCGAGGGCAGTATAGGGGGAGCCTAAGGCGCGCACGGGGTGGGGTGGGGTGGGGGGTGTCTGGAGTTGTCTGGAGCGGATGGTTCAGCCCACTCCTCTGTGCCTCATCTTTGGCGGACCTCTCTGGTCCTTCTCCTTCTCCCTTCTTACTGACAATGAGTTACCCATACTGAGAGTCTCACTTACCCTGAGAGACTGCTTGGCCTTGGCCAAGATTTAGGTCCTCCGTGCCCCAGGTTTGGGCACCAAATGCAGGGTGTTAGCCCAACCATGGAAGAATGAGCTGGGTCGGAGGAAAGGTAAGCGTGCTGCTCTCTTATTTCCCAGCCTCTCAGGATCCCGGAGACAATCATATGCAGCATGGAGTCTAGTCAAGCAGGAACTCGTTTATTGTCCCACAGTAAGCATCTTTTAAAGGAAAAAACCACAGAGCAGGAAAACAGCCAGCCAATGGTTTTTAAGGTCAGCCTCTCATGTGCCTAGGTGCCCTGTGCTTTACCTAGTAAACACGAGCTGTCCGTGCAGTGACCTCATCTGGTTCGATCTAGGCAACCAATCACCTTTTTTTTTTTTTTTTTTGTAAACAACTCAGGACTTACCCATCTGACTTCCCTCAGCCCCATCTTTGACTGGCCCTACAAATTTGAGTTGGTTCTCTGAAAGAGTAACTGCAGGGGCTGGAGAGATGGCTCAGAGGTTAAGAGCACTGGCTGCTCTTCCAGGGGTCCTGAGTTCAATTGCCAGCAACCACATGGTGGCTTAGACCATCTGTTATGAGATCTGGTGCCCTCTTCTGGTGAACAGATATTATATGGAACCAGAATATTGTATACATAATAAATAAATTAAATCTTTTTTTTGTTTTGTTTTTTTTTTTTTTTTTTTTTGGTTTTTTGAGACAGGGTTTCTCTGTGTAGCTTTGGAGCCTATCCTGGCACTTGCTCTGGAGACAGGCTGGCCTCGAACTCACAGAGATCTGTCTGCCTCTACCTCCTGAGTGCTGGGATTAAAGGCATGTGCCACCAACGCCCGGCAAATAAATAAAATCTTAAAAAAAAAAATGACTGCGAACCACTCCACCACCAAATGGAAGCCTGGTGTGATGCTAAGTAGGTGTGGTCCTTACACATTCAGTGACTTGGGGACCTTTGTCTTCTTGTACTTGGACTCGGAAACTGTCTTTCTCCCCTTATTACTGTTTGGCCCTCACAGCAGCCAGCATCATTAGGTGCTTTGGCTTCTCCCTAAGAGGCTTGTGCTTTTTGACTGGCTGCCTAGAGAGCTTGTTAAGAAATCAGCAGGGAAGAACGCTGGTCTTGATTAGCTATGTCTGTCATGGGAGCCATATGTTAAGGAGGGTAGATTCCTCTGCATCAGTAGGAAAGAATGCTGGTCTTGATTAGCTATGTCTGTCATGGGAGCCATATGTTAAGGAGGGTAGATTCCTCTGCATCAGTAGGAAAGAATGCTGGGCTTGATTAGCTATGTCTGTCATGGGAACGGTATATTAAGGAGGGTAGATTCCTCTGCATCAGTAGGGAAGAACGCTGGGTTTGATTAGCTTTGTCTGTTGTGGGGATATACCCGAGGAGGGAAGAATCCTTTCCTATAGCTTTCCAGTGGGTGTGAATCAGTCTTTGCCTGACATTATCTGTGATAACTCAATAGAAGGTAGTCTTGCTGATTTTCCAAAGCCGATTTCCCAAACTGATGCCACTTATCAGCCCATCTGAGACACTGGAGATGAAAAGATACATAACCAGAGGAGACTGGAGGCCTGGGGTAGAGGGAGATTCACAAGGGATGTGGACCGGGGGGCATGTTTGCCTCCCCCAGCACCTCCAAAGACCCTTTAAGGGACCACTGTTGCCTGCTAGTTAAAAGAGTAAAATCTGCTTCTTGATAGAAACAAATCACTGTCTCCTCACTTGAGAGTTAATCCAGTTGGCCAAGGGACACCCCTCAGCAAGGCAGGTTCACATAATCCATGCTAAAGAGGTAGATGGAATAATTATCCTGTTAGTAAGCTGATCTTTCCCACAATTCCTGCCTGGAATGCAGCTACTCACAGAATACCCTGATTTTCTGAATTCCTTAGAAAAGTACAACTTTTCCTTTTCTTCCTTTTATCCCCTTCCCGAGCACACTCCCTAACCCTTTAGGCTTCACTTTTCTCCCAGGCTCCGTCTCTGCCCCGTGGCTGTTTGCACACAAGGTGGTTGACCTCCATGCTGGCCCTAATCTAACACAATGGCCTTTTCTCCTCTTCCTCCTTTGGGAAGCTTCTGAGATTTACAGCTTGTTTGCCGGCTTTTTTTTTTTTTTCTAAATTCTAATAAAATTGCTCTTAAGATTCTTTTTGAGTCTATTCTTAAAACTTTTATTAATGAAACTAAGAACCCCAAGTGGAGACTGGTTTTCTTATACCATGTAGTGACCACAAAGAGATGCCCCAAAACATTCAGTAACACCCCCTCTCTGATAGATTAGTTTAGAGCCTCCACTTGGGATGGGTTGTACTGTCTTGGGCCTGTGGCCTCAGCAGGCTGTGATATAAGATTTCTTTACCATTTATTATCAAGCAAAATATATGCGCAAATATTAAAGGACAAATGGGGAGCCTGAATAGAGTCACAAGCAGCCACTTACACCTGGGGTCGCTTGTTCCTCTCTCCAAAAGGTCTGCCTCTTCTTCTAACGTGTCCATCCCCAACGAAAACCCCGCCTCTTGGACCAAAACGCTCCTCTCTATTGGCTAGGGAACTGGCGACAGAATTCCCCCACCAAGGCTGTGTGTCCTGTTCTGCTCTGGTCTTGACCTAGCACCTGGCATATGGCTTGGTGCAGCACAGGTGTTCCGTCGATGCTTACTGAATGGACAAGTTCATGATTCCTTTACAGAGACACAACGCAGCTGAGGTGCCAAGGAAGAGGATATCTTTCCTCTTTGCTAAAGGACTTCTTTGATTGTGGTCCCTGCTCAGAGGTAGCCCTATCTCTAGACCCATCTTCTCCTCTGATGGCTGTGCAGCCATGGCCAAGGACAAGGACACTGCAGTCAATTAGAAGCAGTGTTTCCATGCTAAAGCCTGTTTTTCTCTCCACTTCCTGCAGATTGGACTGGGTGTGCTAAATGCATAATGAATCTGCTGAACTCTTTAATGCACTTGCAATTCTTATTGCTTTCCTTGATGATTACATATAATTTGCTGAACTGATTTGGCTGTGTGACTTGAAAGGCATTTGGGAAAAATCTCTGTAATTTGTCACTCAGCTCACCCTGGACTTTAAAATGAATGCAGAGACACATGAAGAAAATATTCATGGTTGTGACCTGTGCAATTTTTGATGGATGGCCCATATTCAATGGAACAAAAAAAAATTTTTTTTACTGAATTCCATTCATGTGCCAGACCTCATGGGAGCAACTGGGGTTTCACTGTTGAATAGGAGTATGCTTCTGGCCTCATGGTATTCGGAATTGGGGGGCTGGGGGAGGAGTGGTGGGTGGGCAAGCCCACAAGTGCTTACAAGTCAGAGAACAAGGACACTGGGGAGCAGTTAAACTCACTTGTCTCCCTGCTCATCTTCCTCAGAGTCCTGCTTAAGTGTCCCCTCCTCTTCAGTGTCGGACATGTTGAATCAGAACCATCACTCAACAGAGGCTGAGCTGGGGCTGGGTCTTCAGGTGGATGGTGTGCTTGAATATGAAATGCCCGATAGGCTCATGTGTTTGCACAGTTGGTTCCTGGCTGGTGGCTGCTTGGGAAAATTATGGAGGTGGGGCCTCACTGGGACTGGAGGGTCGTTGGGGGAAGACTCTGAGGCCTTATCTCCTGGCTCCCTTCCTGTTCAATCTTTGCTTCCTGAGTGTGGATGCCGTGTGACCCCACCTTCCTGCCCGTGCCATCATGACTTTCCCACTTGCTGTTATGTCTTTACCACCATGGTAAATTGTGCCATTTTTGGAACTGTAAGCCCAAATAAGCCCTTCTGTCCTTAGTTGCTCTTGTCAGGGTATTTTCTTCCAGCAACAGAAAAAGAAGCTGGAACAGATGGTGACCTTTGAGTTGGTGCCTGAATTGGACTTGGAGCTGGTTCTGAGCGGGACTCTCCGGGGGCATCAGTCACAGGAGCAAGACCCAGCACCGTTCCCCCTCCCACCTTCCTCAGTGATGGTGCCAGCTGTCCTTCCAGACCTCCCTGCCCCGTCCTCCCCTCGCCCCAAATGGTCCAGGTGGAGCCAGCTGTGTGCCCCTCCCCCACCCGCCACAAATCTTCAGACCTACAAATCCCTGTGTGTGGCATCTTCTAAGAACAGCAGGCAGAAGAGCTCAGCAGACCTAAGCTCTTCTAGTGCTTTCCTTCTGGAATCTTAGCCTAAAGTCCGTCCAGGGCTGCCAAACACAAACTCTTGAGACTCTAGAAGCAGAAAGATTTATTGAGCTGTTACTAATGTCTGCAAGAAAAGAATTGGGTACTGGGTCAAGTTTGGCCCAAGTCCAGCAACATGGCTAAAGAAATGGAAGGCTGGAGAAGGGCCCTCTACATCCAGAGCTACTGGAAGGAAGGCCTGTGTTTCTCTCGCTTTGGCAGAAAAAGGGAGGGTAGAGGGCATTGGCACTCTGTGATGTGGGCTGGGCAAGGAAGATAGGCAGGGAAGTGTCTGCTGAGTTATGGTGGCTTGGAGTTGAGTCTGTTTTAGTTCACATTCGGGATTCTCAGGTGGCCTTTTGTTCCTTAAGACACTCGGGACAACTTTGTCTCCCCTCCCTTTCATCCCCATCACCCTTGTAATCAAATTCAAAATAACTCAAAATTTTTCTCTTATCAAAGTCTATGGGCCACCCAGTAGCTGAATTTAGCTTCATGGTCCAGAGCCCCAAAGTGAAGCATTGGGGGAATGCTGTCTCCTCTCTCAACACCTGGGAAGACCGGGTCCATGCTCATTCTCCAGGCAGGCACTATGTATACATCCAAAACAAGGACATCTATTCCTAGAGCCCTGTCCCCAGCCTCTTCACCATCTCAGCAAACGGCATTCTCATCCATCCTTCTGGTTAAGCATCCTGTCACCTGCATCACCACCACCACCACCACCACCACCACCATCATCATCATCATCATCGTTTCTTTCTAACTGGATGTTATGGTCTGAATGTAAATTGTCTTCTCTGTGTTGGAGTTTTAGCTCCACGGTGAGACATTAAGAAGGTAGACACAAAACCCAAAGGTTGTGTTAGAGGTTGTCTTTGGGATTGGTGGGAATTAGATAAAGTCGTCTTGGGGCAGCCCCATGACTGAATCCTGGCAGCTTTATAAGGAGAAAGGCCAGACCATACACGCACGCTTTGTTTCATGCCATGCATGCCCTGTGCTTTGGGACTGTGATGGCTGTGCTCGGTTGTCAACTTGACTACACCTAGAATTAACTAAAACCCAAGCAGCTGGGTACACCTGTGAGGAATTTTTCTTACTTAACTCATTTGAAGTGATTTAATCTGGATCTTTTGAGGTGGGAAGACTCATCTTTAATCTGGCCATATCTTCTGCTGGTGGCCTGTATAAAGAGTATGAAGATGGAAGCTTTTGTTCTGCCTGTTTGCTCTTGCTCTCTGTCAAGTTCTTTCCTTCACTGACATTAGTGTCTGCTTCTTTGGGATTCCTTCCTATACTGAAGATTACCTGAGACAACCAGCCTCATGGATTGAAGAAATACTGGATTCTTGGACCTTCCGTTGGTAGACGGCCATGGTTGAACTAGCTGGTCCACAGTCTGTAAGCCACTCTAATCAATCCCATATATTCACTGTATCATTTCTGTCCTTCTGGAGAACCCTGACTAATACAGGGATGCTATCTACAGGAAAGCCATTACCACAGGTAGCCCATTGATCTTGGGCATCCAGAACTATGAGGCATAATGAGCTGAACAGTTTTTGTCAACTTGACCTGAAACTGGAGTCATCTGAAAGAAGAGTGCCTCATTTGAGAAAATGCCTCCATAAGACAGACCTGTGGGCAAGCCTGAGGGACATTTTCTTGATTAATGATTGACGTGGGAGGACCCAGCCTGTGATGGTTTGAATGAGAATGGCCCCCAAAGGTTCATATATTTAAGGCTCAGTCACCAGGGAATGGCACTATTTGAAAGGATTAGAAGGATTAAGAAGGTGTGGTCTACTTGGAGGAAGCTTGTCACTGGGGTTGGGTTTTGAATGTTCAAAACCCCATTCCAGGCCTAGTCTTTCTCTTGGCCTACAGATCAGGATGTAGCTCTCAGCTAGTGCTCCAATGCCATGCATTCTGCCATGAGAATAACCGACTAAACCTCTGAAACCGTGAGTAAGTTCCCAATTAAATGTTTTCTTTTTTAAGAGTTTCCTAAGTTATGGTGTCTCTTCATAGTAATAAAACACTGACTAAGATACAGCCCATTGTGGCTGGTACCACCCCTGAGCATGTGGTCCTGAGATGTGTATGAAAACAAACTGAGCAAGCTATGGGGAACAAGCCAGTGAGCAGTGTTCTTTCGTGGTCTCTGCTTCAGGTTGTAGCCTTGAATTTCTTTCCTGACTTCCTTAGCGATGGGAATATGGAAAGGTATCAATTGGTAGGGGGTAGACTTGAACTGATGCTGAGGACTGGAGGCATTTTCAGCAGAGAACATCCTATGTAAACTCACATGGATGGGGAATGATCACTTCCATGGCTAGGTCCTTTCTTCTTTCCCCTTCTCTGTTTCCTCAGGGTTAACTCCATTCTGAAACCTTGCCAAGGTCTGGCCTGTATCAGTCCCACGCTACAGAAGCCATCTATTCTGGACTGATGTCTTTGGGGCTATGATCAGAACCAGCCAAACAGCCCTGGGTCCAACCCTGAGTGTGGATCAGGAAGCCCTAGCTACCCAATGGTGTTAAGGATGTGAGATGGAGACATCGTGTCATCTCAGGAGGGCTCTCAGTCTGGAGACCATGGTATATTTCAGCATTGTCTTAAATAGCTTTCCAAAAGTGGGAGTACTGGTAGACAGCATCTATTCTCATGTATAGAGCTGATATCAAATATTTCCTTTAATCCTCAAGACAGTCCCAGAACACACATACTCATCCCTCAGACATTCCACAAGGGCACCAGCCTTCCAGCACCAGGCACATTTCACTAGCCCTCAGAATATGTGTGGGCCCACCCAGGGCCTAGGTCTATTGTTATACAAACTAGGAGACATTCTCCACGTTGGCCAGGCCATTCGGAGGGGAGGTAACCAGCCAACATCTAAAAGACAATAGGATAACTGAGCTCCTAAAATTGAGCTGAGGGCTATATAAAAAAATATTATATTCTGGCCCTGACAAGATGTCACAAGATGGCTACATTGGCTCTAGCTTATTTACTTTCTTTCTTATTCTCCTCTAGATGAAAAGAGCTGTAGTATATTTCTTAAACACTTAAATTGCTCTCCTTGGGTCGGGTTTTCCACTCCAACACACTCAAGGTGACAAACACTGTGTAATGTCCCATTACATTGTGTGAATATGTGTCACTGTGATTGGTGTAATAAAGAAACTGAATAGCTGAACAGGAAGAGATTGGGTGGAAGAGCCAGACTAGGAGGACACTGGGAAGAAGGAGTTGGGAGTCAGACACAGAGGAAGCAGGAGATAAACATGCCTTGCTGAGAAAAAGTACCGCCATGTGGCAGAGCATAGAGAAGAAATGTGGGCTAATTTAAAATGTAAGTGTTAGCTAGTAACAAGCCTGAGCTATTGGCTCAGCATTTATAATTGAGTCTCTGTGTTGGTTATTTGGGAGTGGCTCCCAGGACAGGAAAACTTTGCCTACCAATACAATACTGACTGGCCAGGCTTGGGCAAATGTCTCTGGAAGCAAATCGGCATTCAACTTTACCACAAGCAAAAGCTCTGACAAGGCTGGTGGATTGATGCTTAGGAGGAGACTTGATGACTCCATTTTTGATTATTTATTCACAATCTGCATTCATCTGCTCTTCTCTGAGAGGTGGGTGGTGGCAGTAGCTTGTCTGCATCTTCTGTGGTGTTGACCTCAGTACTAGGACAAGTGAGAGTGTGAATTGAGGCTAGGGAGTGGCCCAGGAGGGGTGCTGTGGTGAGACCAGAGTGCCCAGGCCTCAGAAGGTCAAGTTGTGGGTTGAAACTTGCTTCCTGGGTGACCTTGACTTGCATGTATTTCTGTGTCTCATCCCTTATCTCAGGAGCACAAGAAAGGTTCCCCTCCGAGAGCTGGAGGACTTGGGCCGTCCTCGGCCCAGCATTACATCTCCACACACAGTAACGTCTCTGGTAATTCCTTCTGCTCACAAGCTTTTGGAGAGGAGAAGGAAGCTGTCATGTCACTTGCAGAAAAGAGCCTGAATTTGTCAACCTGAAATACATCCCTTCCAGCTGCAGAACGAAGCACTGGTCGGTAGGAAGGCATAGACCCAGGGCTTCTGTGCTGTTACCAGGGTCAGCTATCCAAAGGTGTCCACGCCTGGTGACTTCCCAGGCTTGTCCTCTCTGTGTCTATGTCTCTATTGAGTTCAGTCTCTGGATCTGAAAAATCACATTTTTTCCTTCATCACACAGGGGAAAAAATGACCTACTTATCTGTATTCAAGGGGGTCATCCATATTTCATTCTTGCCCCTAATGATAGCTCCTTTACCATTCTCTTTCCGTCCCATTTCCCCGTGTCAGGCTTCACTGCTGCTGGAATCAGCCTGTAATTTCCATTCTGAGCCTCCTCCCCTTTGGGTGATTACCACTCTCCCCATGTAATTACCAGCCTCCCTAAATAGAATTTTAATGAGTGTAAGACATTTCATTGTGTGTCTGGGATTGTTGTATTTAATCATTTGCTATTTTTTGAGCCTCCAGTGGTTTCCAGGTTGTCACTAGGGGCTGATCACTTATCAATGACTCATTTTCTGTGGAAACTTATTTCATGTCTCTGATAACATCATGAGGAAACAATCTGGGATGCAGAAATGCTGCAACAAAGGTTGGGACCTGTCTTGGGCTCTTCAAAAGAGTGTGGACACTGCAGTCTTGTAGATGAATGTCAGGCCTGTTGGGAGTGCTGTACACATGCAGCTGTACTTGCAGAAAGATGAGCGTGCACACATTCAACACATTCAGAAATGCCTGTGCACACGGGTAGCATCTTCTGTGAGTCATTGCTAATATTGGGAAGATCTGGCCTTTGTAACTAGGGAAACAACCCTTTTTAAAATCTGCTACCCCAGATTGGCATCAGAGGAATTCAAGGAGGCTTGAGTGGCTGCCACTAACTGATGGCTTCTGACTGAGACACCAGACCAAACATAACCTTAGCTTCCCTCTGAAATCAGACCAAGCTGTGAGCTGAAGTCTTCCTCTTCCTTCCCTGAAGAGTGACCCCAGGCCACTCCTTTCCCCTTAGGCACAGCTCTGCAACTCTTTTCTGGCTTTCCTGGTCGTCAGACACCTCGCAGGGGGGCATGTTGGAAGTGAGAACCAACAGTTGAAGGTGTTGTATTTTTATACAAGTTTTCATGTGTGAAAATTAGTTCATATTCAGCAACGTACACACTGTACACAGCACAGATAGGCAGCTCGGTGGAGAATATTCCACAGAGCATCCTGGGTACCAACTCCCAGAGCAGCAAATCAAATAGAGGGCAGTGATTCAGAAGCCTTTCTTCTGCCCTCAATAGCGTAACTCTCTGCATACTGCTACAGAGAGGGAGGATCCTGATGCTTGTCTTCATGTTTTCATTATGATGTTCCAGAACAATGCAGCTTAGCATTCGGAGCTTGGGAGTTTCTATAAATCAACTCAGGGGTATGTATCATCTTGTTTTTTTTTTTTTTTTTTATTTCCTTGGCTCTAAAATGTGTGCTTAACATTCACACATTGTCCTGTAACATTTTCAATATATGTTATTATGCTATTTTTAAAAGTTAAGCTTTATTAGAACGCAGCCATGGCTCATCCCCTCCTCTTCTCCCGAGAATTGAGCTATTATTCTCATGCTTCTTAAGTTGAAATGGCCTAGTCAGTTGCTTCGAGGGGATTACTCAGAGTCCAAAGCCCATGTCCTCATCTGACCCTTCTGCTGCTTCATTGCCATCAGTCTTGGCTGGAGCTGCAGGAGCTACTAGAGGAACAGCAATGGTGGCAGCAGCCATAAGGGCAGCAGCCAAGAGTGCACGCGGGTCAGCCAAGAAGGCCTTGACCTTTTCAGCAAGTGGAAGTCTCCACAGACAAAAGCGGAGCCTGCTGGAGCCACCGATGATAGAGTGTGCCACAATCACTGGGTAAGCGATCTGCAGACAGACACTGACAGCATTCGGACTCCCTCCAGGAATCCAGAGTGCAGAGTTTTTGCTCTGTCACATCAAGCACTTCCAGGCTGTTTAACACCTGCTGGATGATCAGCCCAAAGGAGAGATGCTCAGAGTTTGCAACAGTGTGGTGGCTTCGCTGGCTTTCACTCATCTCTGTCTTCACAGCTCACAGCACTCAGAATTTCAGTGGTGCCCCTGGAGGTTTTAGGTGATGCCTAAAGGTCTGGAAGAAAGATGTCTTCTTCTACCCGAGACCACCACTCTGGGCTGGCACAGAGACCTCACACGGGGTGATGGCACCAGCATGGGCAGCTGTCTGCACTGCACTGTCCAATAGCATGTCCCTGATTTCAGTGAGGTCCTTATTGGTTAACACTAAGCCCATACCCCCCTAGCTATGAGGCCGCAGTTTCTGCAGAGCTGGGAAGTTTACATATGCCCCCGATAGCCTTGCACATCCTGGGCTTCCTCTTCATCAGTACCATAGCCCTTCCTCTCAGGGACATGCTGAACTGCTGACCTGCTTGGAGCCCACATTATCTCTTCCTCAATGAAGCATTTTGGATAATCATCTAAAAGTTCCTAAGGACGTAGGTGGATTTCCAAGTCACCCTGTTTTCCCGGGGCATCACGATGGTGTTAGGGCTTGAAGACGATGTCACCAGAATGAAGATGCTTGGCAAGAGATCTTTTTTATTTTCTCTGTGGCAGTTTTTCTTGCCTAATGGTGGATGTGAGTAATTGCAGTAGTGCCTGTAGGTAGGACCCTCAAATTCCTGAGCATACCTGTTCCTCTGTGTCTGTGAGTTCCACATCGGAGGTCTTAATCAAGATCAGGAAATTCAGGGAGGAAAGCGATCTGTGCTGGTCATAGAACTTTTCTTATCATTGTCTCCTGAACAATGCAGTCTGAAGTGCTCTCACGGCGTTTGCATTGCATTAGATATACTAAGTAACCCAGAGATGACTCAAAATCTACAGGTCGGAGCACACGGCTTTCTGCAAACACTGTACCATTTTATGTAAGGGACCTTCATCCTCCAATCTGGGCATCTGCTGGGGATCCTGGAGCCAGTCCCCATGTGACAAATGTTCATGCTCCTTGGTCTTTGTGTCAGAGTTTGTTGACCCATGCATTCCGCAGTTGGTGTGCTTTCTGGTTTGAAGGTGTCCCCAGCAATTCCTTTCGTTCCTCCTAATACCTTCCTCTGATACAGATTTTTTCAAGATTTTTCTGTGGTGTACTCAAGATAGAGAGATTCGCAAGTTTAAGGCAATTGAGCCCATATACAGACTCCATGTCTATGGGTTCTTGATGCTCCACGTCATCCTAGTGCCCATGTGTGGCCGACATTAATAGTTTTGTGAAGTTTTAACTGAGAAATAGAATTTCACTTTCATTTAGTCTCTGCCAAGTAATGACAGTGAACACTGAGCGTTGTGTGCATTTGTGGGTTGTTTTTTTCTGAGGGGTGGGGTGAGGGGGGGGAGACTCATGCTGTTTCTTCTCCTGCAAGTTTCTTGTTACTTTTGTGGAGTCTTCATTTGGATATTTGTCCTGTGAAGATCTGCCAGAATTCAAGTAGAGTCATGTATGTAAAAACGCTAATAAAAATAAACACCCAAAGAAACAATCTCAGGAAGCTGGGATCTCAAATAGATTCACCTGGCAGTAAGAACCATGATGAGTGACAAGGCCAGAGACCTGCAGAGACCATCACAGCCTGACAGAGAAAATGCTTCTGCAAGGTCAGATGCCCAGGAGCTGCCTGTCTGGGGGGACTGGCATCACCTGTAAGTGACATCTGCAACTGGAGGTGACTGCTTTATGTGACCCTTTGCAAGTCCCCTTTATAAACCATCATCTTCCATCGCTCTGTGGATATGTCATCCTGAATTTCCCCTGCATGAGCCTTCCAGTCAGTTCAGTCTTTGGAGACTGTCCATTTGTTATTTCAGTTGTCAGCCTTTCTGCGCCTGATTCATAGGACTCCTTTTCAATATCCTGTTCACCAATGTTCTGTAAGGACCTCCCCCACCTTTGACTACTCCCTACACTTTGTCATTGATCATTTTCACTTAGCAGCTTGGGATTTTAATCAAATCAACTTTTCCCCCTGTAGTTTGTGCCTTTTAAATTTTTAAAATCGAAAATAGATTTTCTTTATACAATATGTTCTGATTACAGCTTCCCTCTTCCAACTCCTCCCACTTTTTTCATTCTTAAAAAATCTTTTCCATTTAAAAATATGAAATGCCTCATGAATTCGCATGCCATTCTCGTGCAGAGTCCACGCTCATCTTCTCTGCATTGTTCCAGTTTTTAATGTATGTGCTGCTTATCTTATTCACAAAATACTTTCTTATCTGGACATTAAAGTGGATTTTCCTCTGATGTCTTCAGGTCATTTTCTGATGGGTCCTGGTGACATCATGTTCATTCCTTGTGCAGTTATATGAGGCAAAACTCCATGTTCTCTACTGAGGTCAGGGCCTGAAGGAGTCAGTGAGTTCCTGGAGGCTCATAGCTGAGAATCACAAAATGGGGAGAGATCCGTGTCCACAGTAGAGATCCACGTCCACAGTAGAGATCCACGTCCACAGTAGAGAACTGTGTCCACAGTAGAGATCCATGAACACAGTAGCCCAGAACTTGCCTGGAAGTCCTCGCTGGAAGTCCACAGGTTTACTTCCTTTTTTCTGGAGAGATTGAACTGGAATGCTCAGCTCATGTCCATTCTCCAGCAGAGGGCAGCTCATCTTAGAGAAGGCAGTGGACTCGGGTCAGAGTACGACTTCCGACCTGTGCCTTCATGGGGCATTTGGTTAGGCTGAGAACCTCTCTGGGTTCTTGGCATCCCATCACCAGGGTACCAGGCCATGCCAGCTTCCTGCCCACGTGGCTTTGGGCCCTGGCAGGCAAAGCCTTCTCTAGGCAGGCAGTGTGCTCCCTGTTAGCTCATGGCAGAGCTGCAAAGGTGGAGCCTCCAAAAAGGCCTTTGTTGTTTCCTTTTGCTTTTCTTAGGAATTTGAGGTCTGCCTGTTATCCCGATGTTCCTGGCATGGAAAGCTCCTGAAAGAGATTTGTTGAGAAGATCCACTTTTGAGTGACAATCAGGGCTGGGGCCCCTGAGGCCCAGACTCCAGGCTGGTTCTCCATAGCTCTGTTAGGACACAGAAGTGACCATATTGGTGTGCAGATAAGTCTTACTTTGACAACCAAGGGTTTATGACTCACATCCTCAAGTAGTCAGCCCACAACTTAGGTTTGGCCATGGGACCTAAATCCAACATTTCCTCTGGTAGGCTCATATCTAAGCCTTTCCCCCAAACTGCAACCTTCCCCTGTGCCCATTTGGATACTTCATGCCATAAAGAAAGCCACTGTTGACCTTCTAGGTCTCAGCTCACCAGATTCCCGCACATTGTACTTGAACTATCCTGCCAGGTGAAAATATCTTAAGCAGGCATTTGTGTGTCCTCCACCTCCACACAGCTACCAGAATACTGGAACTGAACGAATTAGAATTTCTCAGGCATCTCATGATGGGGAAGGAAAAAGCTGGGCCATAAGGCCTGGCAAATAGGGAGCTCCTCCCCCAGAAAGAGTCCACACAGATCGCACACCTTGTCAGAGCACCTTGAAGAAGACACAGGGGCTGATACAAAGATGGGTCAGTCATCGGTGGGACCACGTCTTGACAGGACTGCTTAGCTATGCATACCCTTGACCTCTGCCTGTCAGGACCCTGGAAGACATACTGGGGCTCAGTGAACCTCTCTGTGGTCACTTGGATGGAGTTCCTTTTTCTGCTTTTGACTATTTGGTCTTTTTAACTGGCCTGTTGTGGGAAGGCAGCTAAGCCTAACTTATTAGGAATGTCATAGCCCAGGCTTTCACCCTAACAACTCTGGTAACAACCAGCCCAGGGGAAAAAACAAGTTTGGGATGTCATCCACTCACAACAAGTTGACCTCAGGTGGGAAGCCATGCAGTTGGAACAGCAGTCAGAGTCACTTTTTGCAAAGAACACCCACCCCCAGTCACTACTGGCTGCTTTTTGTTTTTACTTAGTGAACAGAAATGAATGTTTGAACTTGACAAAAGTCTGAACCTTGTAAAGTCTCTCCCCTGTTGGTGCACCTTGGAGTTCTGAGCTATCCGGGTTCTGTTGGATAGTTTGGGCTACTGCGTCATATATGACAGGCCTTGACAATTTATGAAAAAATTTAGAATTTAGGTTCCTGCTTGCTATCAGGGCATCCGAGTATGACAAGGAAGGCTGAACGTATTTGTCTTAGGGACTTTTCTGAGCAACTGGGTTCTGTTGAGCCATTTGGGACACAGAAGAACTCAACTGTGATTTGTGTAGCCACGGGGAACAGTAAGTGCGCATTTTCTTGGCATCTCCTAGGGAGATTTCTAAGTGACAAGTCTTTTATAGATTTATGGTTATTTATCCAAAAGTACACTTTGCAGTAATATAATTACTTTTTGTGTCATTTTGTGTCTAACGCAGCATGGCACAAAGTTAATCTGTCCTTGCAGGAGAAAATTCTCCTTACAGGATTTGCAAGATGAGACAGCTCTTGAAAATCTTGTAATGGGATTTTTTTCAGGAATAATCTCAATATGCAAGTGAGAAACGTGGACTTGGTATCAAGGCTGTTATACACATAGAATGGTGGCTATGCTGCACTCCAAGGTCTTTATGTGGTATTTTCTTTTCTTGATAGGAATCCAAAAGATACAATCCCTATAGACCTCCAGGACCAGGGCACGCTGACTGTGTACAGTAGTAAAAAGGCAATGTTGTTACATCTTACCCAAAAGATAGATAGCTAATGTCTTTCACTTAAAGAGTGATTAAGTTGTTAAAATGCTCAGAGAATATCTAAACTGATCTTTGCTAGATAAATTTAAAACATCTCTTTTTATCGAAGTCTTTTTGTATGGTTTCTGGGCTCTGTTCCATATAAAATACATATATATTTTGTTGATGTTAAGAAGGGCTAATTTTATTATAGGATAGTAAAGTTGTGCTACAATTAATTCTAATGCTAAGATAGTGTATTACTAACAGACAATACATTATTTTGTTATAAATAATGCTGCAAGATTGGATAGTTGAATATCTGAGTTGGTGGATGTGTGTGTTGTACAGTTATGTGGATTGTGTGTTTTATTAAGCTGTTTATGTTTTTGACTAATTTTTGCTATGCAGAAAACTGTGTCCTAGCAAAGCTAGGGTTCACTTCCATACCTACTTATGTTAAGATCTTTCAAATGACCAGTTTATAATCAACTGTTTTAAGATGATTTTCCTGTATATATGTATGTATGCATATATATGACCAGCAATTATGCACAGCTGTATATCTAAACTTTACACACATGTAAAAGTTTTCAGAGTTAGGGATTGAAGAAATGCTCAGATCTTAAGAGCACTGTCTGCTCTTCCAGAGGACCCAGGTTCAGTTCCCAGCACCCATACGTTGCCTGACAACCATCTGTAACTCCAGTTCCAAGGGAATCAGATGTCCTCTTCTGGCCTTTTCAGGAACTGCATGCATGTGGTACATACAAGTAGACAAAACACTCATACCAATTTTTTTAAGTTTACTGTTAAATAGGGGCAGTAGTGGCACAGGCCTCTAATCCCAGCACTCTGGAGGAGGAGGCAGGTGGATCTCTGTGAGTTTGAGGCCAGCCTGGTCTACAGGGTGAGTTCCAGGACAGCTAGGACTATACAGAGAAACTGTCTCAAAAAACCAAAACCAAACCAAACCAAACAAACAAAATCCCAAAACCAAAAACCAACCAAACAAACAAAAAAACAGATAAAAGGTATATTCACAATACACGTAAAGTGACCACTAAGCACTCCTCTTTGTACATTATACATTGTATCTGGATTTCATTGGTATAAAATGGCCACTGAAATTATTCTGCCACTTCTAGTCACTGCCATTTAGATAAAAAAATAAAAAAATAAAATAACCATGACATTTAGATAGTTCTGCTAGTTAAGACCTTACTGAAAGGTCTCAGATGTGGGGCTCAAGGGGAAACTGAGGCAGATTGCTGCAGACAAGAAGACTATTAGAGGAGTTGTTAACGCTATGGGCATACAGCCATATAGACAACGGCAGGGCAAGGGACTCTGAGGAGAGTTCAGGTCTCAGAGTCAGAAATTGACAGTATGGTGGGAGCCTGCAGCGGGGTGGAGGAAGAGGGGGCCACATCAGAGTGGGAGCCTGCAGCCAGGGTCTCTGATTCCGAGGTAGGATAATGGGGTGGGGGAGTGCATGACGGATGGCCACTAAATTCTGGCACCTGAAGTCTACCAGCTAGAGAGCCACAGTGTCTCAGTAGGAGGCCTGTGTATATCTGTGAGGGCAATGGCTGCTGCAGGTACTGTGGCCTCAGCAGCCGTCTGTTCCATCCTCACATCACACCTGGACACTGACTGCCATGACTGAATTGATGCTTTGCTGCTGTATGTGTGGTATGCACCTGAATGTCAGAAACCTAGACCGTCACTGGAACTGTTCCCCCAAATTGAAAAGAATCTAAAGATTTGAATTTGTCCGTGCTGTGGTCCCATTATCTTATCTGGCCCAAGACTCGAAATCTTGATTCGAATGTAAAACCTGAATATTCCTGTGTAAAGAAGGTCTGTGTGGTTCTGTGGAGTGGTGTTAGCTGTTACCCGTTCTTTTGTGTGTAAATACCGTCATGTCCTCCCTGGAGTACACAAGCCTTCCAAAGCTTAGGAGAGTGCTTTACCAAGATGTTTTCCTCCAAGCTAAAGCTGTTAGTGTGATAAGCTCCCCAAACCCGCCCAGATGTGCTCACATCTTCCTAATCCCATGATAGCGATAGCGTTCTCTTGGATCGGCGAGACACTTCCTAACCCTGCTCACACCTACCTGTGCCTCCTAATAGTTAAAACACGTGCTGGACATTGCTCAGCCAAGTGTTGGGAGGCCTTGCCAGTCAGGGGTCGCAGTCTATCAAGGCCTGGCAGCTTTCTCCAAGCAACACGAAGGACTCCCTCTCCAGTGAGGCTTCCTGCTCTCTACCTGCTCTATTTGGAGGATGTCTCTAGGCCCAGCTGCTCACTTATCTCAAGGATGACCCTTGACATAGTTGCATGCAAATGCTCTTCCCCGAGGACCACATGGTAATTAAGTAACATGCTCTAGCTATTTTCCTAGGGCCCTGCTGCCACCAACCCAGCTTTGTGATAGGATTGTGCCATTCAATGCAAATTAGGGCTTGTCCCAGGCTTCCCACTCCTATAGATTGCCTGTACTCTGGGATAAAGTTGGCTTGTCTCACTGAAGGGCTATCTTAGTTGTATCTACACTGTCAGAACCATGTTCCCTACTTCTGCTCCCTCCCGCCTGGTGGGCCAGCAGCAGAGGAGTGCATCTGGAAACAAGTATTTGACTTTCAAACTCGTTTTCTGTAAATATTTGCTCTAGTTGGCTGTGCTCTTACAAAACTTCAGATCTGTTGTTAGTTCACATTCTGCAGAAACACAACTCCTAAGAAAGGATTCTAGGACATCACCCACAGGACGGAAGTCATTAAATTTAAGAAAAGAATCCAGGTGGGCTTGACCTAAAAGGCAATTCCTTGGTGCCTATTAGTTTCTCAAATTTGACCATGAAGGGCAATTAACTCCTGACATCTCTTGCTTCCCACTCTGTCCTCCTGAACTAGGAATAGATTGGGCCAACTGGGATACATCAAATCTCAGCAACAAAGAACAGTCACAATCAAGGCACAGGGCGGCTAGTCAGTGGACTGTCATGGTTTGTATAGGAATGGTCCCGTAGACTTGTGGATTTAAAGCTTGGTCTCCGGGGAGTGGCCTATCAGGAGGTGTGACCTTGTGGGGTGGGCTTTGGGGTTTCAGAAGCTCTTCCTGTTGACCACAGATCTGGATATAGAGCTCTGTTACCTCTCCAGCACCATGTCTGCCTGCAGGGAGCCATGCTCCCACCCTGATGATAATGGAGTAAGCCTCTGAAACTGCAAGCCGACTCCAATTAAATGTTTTCCTTTATGAGAGTTTCTGTATAGCCAGGTGGTGGTGCACATGCCTTTAATTCCAGCACTTAGGAGGCAGATACAGGTGGAGCTCTGTGAGTTCGTGAGTTCCAAGATAGTCAGGACAACACAGAGAAACCCCATCTTGAAACCCAACTCCCCCTCAAAAAAAGAGGTCATGGTGTCTCTTTCCACAGCAGTAGGACACTAAGACAGATATCTTTAGAGACTATTATTCAGAGAGAGAGAGAGAGACGTGGGGGTGGCAGAATTTCAACAAGTCACTTTGAGAGATAAGACAACTCGCCAACAAAGGCCATCTGTGATAGTTAGCAGGAGTGCATTTCTTTGTTTGACATGCATTTATTGAGATCCTACTATGTACCAACTCCCGTACTGTATTCCCAGCCCCATGCCAGAGTCTTGTTTTCAGGAGCTTCCTCCAAAGGAGTGGAGAGACGTAAACGTGGTGGAAACACATAGCAAGTAAGACCTAGTCAGAGCTGTGAAGAAGGCTGGCAGGGAGAAGGGTTCCACATCTGAGAGTGGCGAGGGACCGAATACAGAGGAGCCACCATGGAACCCACAGGAACATCCAACAGAAGACCCCAAGAGAAGCCCCATGTGTTGTCAGGGTGAGGAGGTCAAGGCAGGACCTTGTGAGTCAGGGAAGACAAAATCAGATTGCAAGTGCAGTGGGGGAGCAGCCTGAGATCCACGTCACTCTACTCCAAAGGGAATAGCTCGAGCTACGGTGGGGAACAACAGTTCCAGTCTACTGTGCAGTCGGGTGGAGACAGTGGGTGTATAGACAGAGCAAGCTTGGCAGCTCCCACGGTGCTTTGTTCTGGAAACTCCATTCTGCTTATCACTGACCCTCTGATGGACACTCTCATTGTCTGGCCTTGGCTGTTACGAAGAAGGCTGCTTTTGAACCTTTGGGTTCAGGTCCTTGTGTGAATAGATGTTTCAGTTCTCTGGGTACCACTTGAAGAGTGAGCCTCTGGTTAACCTGGCAACTCTATAATTAACGTTTTGAGAAACTTCCAGGCCATTTTCTAAGTTAGCTGCACTATTTCCATTTCCTCCGGCATCCTGAGAGTTCCAAGTGTCTGTGTCCCTGACAACGCTCTCTGTTGTGCAGTGTCTTTGTTCTGGCCATGCTGGGGTGCTAAGTAGTATGTCTTTGTGATTTTTATTTTCATTTCTCTACTGACTAATAATGTTAAACACCTTTTCCCCACTGTACAGATTGGCCATTTGTCCATCATGTTTGGAGAAATGCCTGTCAAGTCCATTTTAAATTGGGTTACTTGTCTTTGTTGTTGAATTCTGTGAGTTCTTCTATGTTATAAATGCAAGTCCAGTAAAAGATACATAACTTGCAAACATCTTCCATTCTGCTGTAGTTATCATTTAACATTAGTAAGAGTGTCCTTTGAAGCAAAAAGTTTTTAAGTGTGTGCATGTTTGTGTGTGTGTGTGTGTGAGTGCTCCATGGAGACAGGATGTATCCTTTCCTGCCACTCTATACCTTATTCCCTTGAGACAGAATCTCTCTCTGAACCTGGACCTCACACCTACCAGGGCCAGGGTTGCAGGTGCATGCTACCACACTTGGCTCTCTCTCTCTCTCTCTCTCTCTCTCTCTCTCTCTCTCTGTCTCTCTCTGTCTCTGTCTCTGTCTCTCTCTTTGTGTGTGTGTGTGTGTGTGTGTGTGTGAATAAGTGTATGAACTTAGGAACTCAAGCTTTTACAGCAAGCATTCTTACTCTGCAGGGCAAGAACTAGAATCACCAGGTCCCTGTGCCCCTTTGCAGGCACACGTGGATAGCTATAGGAAAGAAGGGCGCTTCCTGAAGAGGACATGCAGAGAGCCTGTCGGCACACAATAGCTTACCTGTGCCCTGGCTCCAAAAGGCAAAAAGCTTGCAGTGACATGTTGTGTGTCATTAACACAGTCCCCTACTGTTTCAGTTAGGGTTTTCTACTGCTGTAAAGAGACATATGGCCACACCAACTATTCTAAAGAAAGTATTCAATTGGGGCAGCTCGCTTACAGTTTCAGAAGTTCAGCCCGTTATCATCACAATTGGGAGCATGGTGGTGTTCAGGCAGACGTGGTGCTAGAGCTGAAAGTCCTGCATCTTGCAGGCAACAGGACTGACTCACTGGGAGGCATCCTGAGCACTGCAAAATCTCAAAGCCCACCCCCACAGTGACAACACTTCCTCCAGCAAGGCCTTATCCACTCCAACAAAGCCATGCCTCCTAATAATGCCACTCCCTATGAGACTATGTGGGCTGATGACATTCTAACTACCACATCCCACCCTCTGCCACCCCATAAGCTTGTAACAATATCATAATCCAAAATGGATTTGGCCCGACTTCAGAAGTTCTCATAGTCAATAACGGTCGCAAACTTGTTTCCCAGTCCACAGTCTCTGCTGAAACTTGTGCAATCTCTTAACTGCACCCCGCCCAGAAAAGCAAAAGCAAAAAGCAGATCAGATACTTCCAGCATACAATGCACAGGACACACATTACTACTCCAAAACACAGGGAAGGGGGCACAGTCAGGAAACACTGGACCAAAGCAAGACGTAAAACCAGCTGGGCAAACTTCAAACTTTACTTCTCCATGTTTGATGTCAAAATGCTCTTCAGATCTCCGACTCAGTTCAGCTTTGACTGAAACATATTTCTTTTTCTTGGGCTGTTTCCATTCCCTGTCAGCAGCTTTCCTCGGAAGGTATTCCACAACTTTGGCATCTCTGTCATCTTCGGTTCTCTAAGGCAATGCAGGCTTCAACTTCTCAGCTTCAGGCATGCAGTGGCCTCTCTACTAGGCCTCCATTCAGGGACACCCCTGACACATGCCTGGCCTCTGCCAGATTCTGCCGTTTGCTGGGGCTGGAACACAGCCCCCCTTTCAACTATATCTTCACCAGCTCTCTGCCCTTCACTGTCTAAGCTCGGCTGTCCTGATACTCGCTCTGTAGACCAGGGTGGCCTCAGACCCAGAGACCCACCAGCTTCTGCCTTCCCAGTGCTGGGATTAAAGATGTGGACCACCACACCCAGCCCTAAGCTTTCCTTTAATTCCTTTTCCCAAACTGGAAACCTTTCTCGGCGGGATCTTGCCCCGAGGTCACCACCGGCTTTATTCCATTTCTTAACCCCTTCATCTTCTTGAACACAGAATTTAGTTCTATTCCACTTCTTGGTACTCTTTTTTCCTCCTCACAATTTTCATTTTGTAATTTACCCTGCTTAGCTTCTTTTTGTTATAAATCTTCATTAGAGTTAGCACTAAAAGCCACACAACAGAGTCTATATTAGGCTGTTTTGCGATTACTTCTGCCAACAGAATTAATTTAAAATTCTTCACTTTAGTCTTAGGAAGACTCTTTGGACAAAGGCATAAGGCAGCCAATTTCTTCACCAAAATATCACAAGAATAATCTTTAGAAAATATACTGAAATTCTTTTCCTCTGAAACCTCTTGAATGAGCTCCTGACAGTTCAAATCACTCTTAGCGCTGCTGTCTTCCATGCTCCTACTAGTATGGCCTATTAAGTAGGACTTAAAACATTCCACTGCTCTCCTAACCCAAACTCCCAAAGTCCATATTACTACAAACAAAATCATGGTCAGCCTATCACAGCAATACCCCAGTCCCTGTTACCAACTTTTCTCTTTGTTAGGGTGAAGAGAACCATGACAACTCTTATATATATATAAAAAAACAAAAACAAAAACAAACAAACAAAACCATTACTTGGGGTGGCTGTTGTGCCCAAGTCACAAGGATCCTCAAAGAGACCAGGGAGACAGACCACCAATTGAAATGCACAAGGCTTATTAAATTGTCCATCCTACCTTGGGAGGGACCCTGCCTAGCAAGCTGACGCAGCAGCCTCCAGAGAGGGTGAAGTTCCCTGTCACTTCTAGGTTTTAAAGACAAAAGCTACAGGATTACATCAGTAGGTATGGGCTGGTTTCTGATTGGTTGACATTTGGGAGCAATCAGGAGAATTTCTCAAAGTCATATTTTGGCATGAAATACCTGTGTACCAGGTATTCTCATTGGTCAGTGCTGAGAGGGAACATTCTGTGGTTTCTATGGCTTTGTCTTGTTACTTGCAGGTGGCCTGTTGTTCATAGATACCAATAGTTTTCAGAACTGTATCCTGGAGACTATAGGGGAGGTTTTGGTCTTCCCTGAAGTTTCTTTTGTGGCCAAACAGTTTCCAGGAACCAAGTACCTAGGAGGCTGGGGGTGTGCGGGGAGGTCTGGAGTTTCTTTGTGTTCAGTTTTGGACCTAGACTCCAGGAGGCCAGAGGATCTGGAGTTTTTCCTTGTGTCAGAGGCCTACATGTCTTTTCTGTAGCCTGTCATGGCTGCTAAAGCAGGGGCTGACTCCTCAGTCCCTTAATTTTTAAATTATTAGAAGTGAAGCCTTTTAGTTTAGTTTACCCATTTCATGGATTGCTCACAGTTTCAGAGGTTCAACCCTTAATCATCATGGCAGGGAGCATGGAGGCAGCACCCACACCTGGTGCTGGAGCTGAGAGTCCTACATTTGTAGGCAACTGGAAGGCAACTAACTCACTGGGTGGTATGCTGAGCATAGAAAACTTCAAAACCCATCCCCACAGTGACACACTGTCTCCAACAAGGCCATACCTCCTAATGGTGCTGTCCCTATGAGATTATGGTGGCCAAATACATTCAAACCACCATACCCACTTTCCAAAATTCCTATATTGGCTTATTTGAGCATTTTCTTTGCTGACTTCCTGTTACCGTGGTTCTGCTGATGCTGACTTCCTGTTACCGTGGTTCCACTGATGGGTCTGCCTGCCTTGACTTTCTGGATCCTGACTCAGAAAGGTGCCATTTTCCATTTTCCCCATCTCTTTCCAATACAGGCCAGAACCTAAGATACTGTGGGCTTTCTTAATTTTTCTCTAAGGCTCCCCACCCACCACCTAAATGACATCCATGGCAGCTTAACTCAAACAGCTTGATCTTTTCTCCTTTCCCTTTCCTTTATTCTCCTCCGGGCAGCTGCTGAGAGTTGCACTTGGCCCTGCTCTGGGGTATCTTTGTAAAACTATGATGAGACGATCCTCTTTTGCTAAAGTTTGGCTTTCATTGACTTTCAAACTTTTCCTTCCTTTCCATTCTTAACTAGCAGGGAAAACGAATCTGTGCCTGCACATCCAGATGGTGTCTCTTATATTTAGGTCTTTGATTATTTTGGGGCAAGCATTTTTATGTGATAGAAGGCAGCAGATTCTTTCACCTAGGTTCTTTTCACATTCTATGTGAAGGTCTACGTGAAAGAATGGCGTTCAGAGTCTTTTCTGTGTGGAAGAATGAAACTCCACTAATATAATCAGTCAAAAATGTTATCCTTTCTCTCTCTCCTCCAGGAAGACCACATGGTGAGCAACATGGTTAGAAAATGATTCATGATGGAGGTTTCCCCTGCTGACCCATATCTCATGAGGCTACACTCAGCCTGTGTCCCCCCTGTCTCTCCCAGTTCCTGGGAAGTGCACAGTTGGCTTGCAGAGAAACGGATCCAAGTTCAGTGGGAAGTCCTTGCTGCCTTGGAGCCTGCTGAAGGAGGCATGGAACAGGCGGCTCTGAAGAGTCCTGTAGCGTCCTGCACTGGGTAGCATTGGCGTTGTCATGCAGGAGGAGTGTTTCCTCTGCTCACTCAGCCAATCAGACACAACTGGGCCCATAGCAGCTTTAGCATCTCTGCTGTGTCTCTAAACAAGCAGGGAAGCATCCAAACCTTTCCTGCAAACCAGAGTCCCCCAGGCTGTCTCTTGGGACCTGGAGGAGGGGGTAGGATGAGCTGTAGCTTGGCACACACTCAGCAGGAAACAGAATAATAATGAATACGTTTTAAATGGAAGCCTAATTGCAACATGGAAAAGAATGCTGTTTGAAAATGCAAATGTCTGAACCCACCATGCATTCTCTTCTCTCACCTCCCTTCCTTCTCTCTGGTTCAGATGCAGCTCTGCACTCCCTGAGCGACTCCACCCAACTGCATGTACTGATGCTGGACTCACAGTCATCTGTGTGGACAGGAGCGCCCCCTGGCTTGCAGAATCAAAGGTGTCCTGGCAGTGGGGCTTGGAGTGGCCAAGGCTGTCCTTGTAAGAGCAGAGTGGGGAAGGCAGGTTGGTGGAGAGAGCACGCACACAAGGGAGACAGAGGCCCCTTTGCTGCCTTCCCTGGCCTGATGCTTCTGACTGGAAGTAACAGAGCACTCAATGACAGTGCCCGAAACACTGGGGCCCTTCCCACCTGCAAGGAGTCTGAAAGTCAATGGTATAAATAGGAAAACAATTTTTTAAAAGAGATTATTTGGTATAGAATAGCTGGCCAGCCCCCAGACCCACAGTCGATGCAGAAAGGGTCTGAAGTTTCCCTGTGGATGGCAACATTTACAGACAGGTAAAAAAAGTTTTCAAAAGTGGAAGTGGGGTATGAACAGTCTCAATTCAGTTTGGTTCCTTCTAACGATTGGCTGTTACGAGAAATCTTTCCGCCAAAGGCCTCCCTCGCCCCACCTCCACATGTGCGCCTTACGCCCACCGCCCACCCGAGTTAGGGCCCAAATTAATACACAGAAACTTGTATTAGTTTCAAATGCTGCTTGGCCAATGACTAGGATTCCTCATCTGTTAGCTCAGTCTTAATTATCATATATCTATATATTTTATAAGACTTACCTCATAGAGGATGCCTTTCATTGGCACCCTCTCTTGCCGGTGACTCACATGGTGCCACTGGAAGAGGAAGGGGGAAAGGACACTTCCTGTTTCTCCTCTCTTAAATATGAGTCTCTTTGCTATGTCACTTCCTGCCTGGAACATCATTTCTCTACTACATTTTCCAGAATCCTCTTTGACTCCTAGTCCTCTCTAACTTGCTGTTTCATTGGCCAAACAGAGCTTTATTCAACAATCAATAAGATAAACATACACAGAAGTACTTCCCCCATCAATTGGCCATGTGTTACTCAGGCTTGGCTAGTGTGATTGGCTGAGACTTGCCATAAAAAGCAAACTGGCAACACTTCAGCTTGTTTACTGACCAAGTTAGGCTGTAGTTCACAGCAGAAGGGTAGAATCCATATGTATGGAGACTCGCAGGCTGCAGTCTGATTCGATAGTGCTTGCAGACGTGGTTCCTTTCTGTGCTGTCTTGACCCTTCCTGCCGTTTCTAAGAATCTCTCAATTTTTTTGGGGGGGGGCAGGCAGTAGTCACAGTTCTCCAGCCTCACTGGAGGGCAGACAGGTCACCAATGGGAAACAAGGACGTTCACTCTCACTTCTGATGCTTTCAAATAATCCTGTAATTATGAACAGTTGGTGCAGCCAGCCTCCAGTGCCCAGAGACCTGTTGTTGTTAATTTTTCCTGTATAATTTGAATAAAAGAGTCAATCCCAAATCTTGGGGTGTCTCTAATAAAAGTTAGTAGTTGAAATCATTCTAAGGAGACAGAATTCTGAGTTTATCATAGGACTTCCTAGATCTAAATTTGTTATATCTTAATAATTTTTGTATCAATAGCAATAAAGCAATCCAATTGGTCAGTCCTAGTTAATAGTCTTTCCTTTTTTGAAGTAAGACATTGTAGTGATATTTATGATTTATTAAAGCTTGACTGAGGATTCAGAAAGCAAAGTCAGCCACAAGCCTTAGAAGGCAGGCACACACCTTTAATCCCAGCAGCCAGAAGCTAGGAGATGGTGGTGTACACCTTTAATCCTAGGACTCGGGATTAAGAGGTAGACAGATCTCTGTGAGTCCAAGGCCACTCAGATCTACACAAGAGTGACTCAGTCTAGAAGAGAATTATAGCTCACACCTTTGATCCCAAAATTAGGGAAGTATATAAGACAGAAGCAAAGGTCTCAGAGAGGCATTCTTTCTCCAGCCATGCTGAGGAGAGGTTACAGTCTGAGGCCTGATGAAGAGCTCGTGTGTGGATCAGCCCTTTCAGCCTGAGCTAGAGGTGAGAGCTAGTGTCAGGCTGCTTTGTTTCCTTGATCTTCAGCTTGAACCTCAATATCTGTCTCTGGGTCGTTTATTATTCATGTTACAGGACATTCTATTGTTTGGGGCTCTAGAAGTTTGTATGTAAAATGCAGGTACCAGCTGGTTGTGGTGTCAAAGGCTGGTAGGATTTGCTGAAAGTAGTCACCACTTCTCCCCACCCCTGATGAAGTTTCATTTAGAAGATTTAAAATGGGGCTGTCAGTCTGAAAACTTGATTTCCCACCCAAATTGTATGGAAAAGTGAGAAAATCTTTTCATGAAGGTAGTGAAAATTTGTATCTTTTAAACATAAAGACTCGGTTCAAGTACGATCTGGGTGAGCAAACAGCCATGACAAAAAACATGGCTTCATCAGGCGTGAAAATGTAGACACTTATGAGTCAGCAAGGGAACCCAAAGCTACACAAAATCTCCAGTGCCCAGAACCTGGGACAGGTTTCTGTTGTGGATAAGCCACTCAGTTTAGGTGTCCTGTTCTGTTATAGCTGCTTGAACTGACAAGGACAACTAGAAAAGGTTCCCTGTCCACTGCCCCAGTGAGAATGGTGTACCTGGGAAGTTGTAGCCCACACATGACTCCAATCAGGCCGTATGTCTCTGGGGCTCAAGCCTTGCCTGTCACCTCTGTGAGGACTGTGTGCCCAGGATACTCCAGCCCTGGCCACCACCTAGAAGACTTCATACCCCAAAGGCTCCAGCTCTGCATCGCGCCCACTCAGAGTCTGGATGCCGGAGGCACCTCCCACCCCTGTCTATGATGGTTCAACCTGCCTCACTCTGCCTCTGTCGGGTCTGTGGGCACTCTGTGCATCGGAGCTATTTGGCCAGTGAATGGCATTCCGGAAGGCCATAGAGAGTGAGAAAGGGGAGTTGGTGAAAATAAAACTCAGAAGGACCTGGATTAGAGGCTGATGTCCCAACCGCCACTATAACACAGGGAAACAAGATGCTACAACAATCTCATTCCTCTTGAATACAGCAAACACTTGCTTTGAAAGAAAAGAGTTAAAATAAGTAAATATTGAAGAAACAAATGGACTCTACCAATGACCTCTCTATACAGGCACGAGTCCTGGGGCAAAAGCACAAGTAATGTGAGAAACCAAGGCAACTAAAATTTCCCCAAACTCAATAATCTTACAGTAATGGCCTCCAATGAAAGTTAATTAGATTAAAAAAAATCTAAGAAATTAAAATAACAGAACTCAAAAAGGATGATTACTAATATGCTCTGTTACTCTCACCCAACAAGAGTGAAGACCACTGATTGGATTTTTGGTGCAAGCTTTCCTGAGATGAGCAGTTCTGTGCAGGATCATCTCCCTAAAACAGGATTTGGGAGAACAGTGATGGAGAAGCTTATCAGGCCTCTTTTATAAGAAAAAAGTGCAGGCTGGGGATTTCCAGAGGAATTTGGTCCTTCCCAAGGACCAATGTAGTCACTAAGGCCTGTGGGCAGGGTGGCTATCCTGAGGCTACTGAATTCAATCTCTCTTAAATACAGGCTATCAGCCCTTTCTAACGGCCCAAGGTTTGGGTCAGGACTCCCTTAGCAATAGCCTTTCTTTCATGAACATAACGACACAAGGGCTTGGTGACATTAGGGAGAGTCAAAGTGGGAGCCCCCACAAGAGTCTCCTTTAAGCTCTCAAAAGCCTGTTCACGTTTCTGAGTCCATTCCAAGGGGGAATTGCCTCCTCTGTGGCAATTTCAACAAACCCAGGTATCCAGAGATGGCAATACCCGATGCCGTCAAGAAGTCTCTAACTTGCTCCTTTGTGATCAGGGTGAGGACACTCGTGGCTTCTTGCAGCCTTTTGACAGTAGTCTTTTTCTGTCCTTTAATTTCTATCCCAAATAGGTGATCTGAGGTGTACAAATCCGAGTTTTCTTTTTGGAGACCCAGTAGCCTAATTGAGCCAGAGTCATTAAGAATCCTCGAGTAGCACCGGTCGTTGGTGATGCACGCCTTTAATCCCAGCACTCGGGAGGCAGACGTAGGTGGATCTCTGTGAGTTCGAGACCAGCATGGTCTACAAGAACTAGTTCCAGGACAGCCTCCAAAGCCACAGAAAAACACTGTCTTGATAAAACAAAAACAAAAACAAACAAACAAACAAAAAAAAAAAACCCAAAAAACAAAACCAAAAACAACCCAAGAATCCTTGAGGAGCCTCTGAACACTGCTCTTTGTCCTTGGCAGCCAAGAATAAGACACCCGTATATTGGAGTAAGGTAACTGTTAGGTACTTACTGTGGAAACTAAGAGCCCCATCAAAGATGGTAGGGGAATTCTTGAATTCTCTTACTCCAAGGTAATCAGGTCCTGGTCAGTTGTCCTGATATTCCCAGTTTAGGATTGGCGCACGCATTCAATGCAAGGATGGGGTGACTTAGTTTTTACAGAGGAATGGAGAAAAACACATCTTTTAAATCCAGCACAGTGTGGACCTTCTGCTCAGGTGGCAGCATGCTCAGCGGAGTACAGGAAGTGACAACAGCTGGGGGAATCGTTTCTATCCACTTGTTCTCCCTTAAACTCTGCGCCCACCTATAATCTTGGGTTTCTGCTTTTGAACTGGTAATAGAGGAGTGGCCCAGGCTGGCTGGCATGGGATGAGCATGCTGCCTTGAGGAGACATTTGATGTGAATGCTGGTCCCTTCTCTGGCCTCTGAGCTAATACGATGCGGCCTCATCCAGATAGTAACGGCCCCCAAGGTCAGCTGTACTATGGCTAGCGGCATATGCTTGGCCAGACCTGGGGAAATATCTTCAGTCCAGACAGAAGGAACATCTTACATCAAGTTTTCCTTTAGTTCCTCCTCTAGGTCTCGGGTTGGGTTTTGGAAGAAGTGATATTCCTAACTTAAGGTGCAGGTGATGGTCAGGGCTGTGGCTAGATTCCCTATTTGCAGCTTGGGCATCTCTCCTAAGAATGAGATAGTTGTTTGGAGCTCACTTATTCAGGGGTTTCTCCCCAGCAAGGAAAATGAACATCCAGGAATAACAATGAGAGAATGAGTTCCTTTTCCTAAGTCAACAGTCTATTTTGTAGTCCAATCATATCTTTTAATTACTCTTCTTGTCCCTTGCATTTTTATTGTTTTTTTTTTTGGATGGGTCCCAGGGGTTTTGGTAATACTGAAAACGGAGTTCCTGTGTCTACCAAGAAGTTTTCAGGTTGGCCCCCAATAGAGAAGGTTGGCATAGGCTCTTGGGGGGCATAATTGGAAAGAGTCATGCACCCCTATTCTTTCAGAGTCAGAACTAGTTTTGTCTGAGGAATGCCACCTGAGGTTGGGGAGGCATTTCTGTTGGGGGCATTCATTTCTTCAGTGTTCCTTGCAATAAGCACATTTATCTTTTTTGCAGGGGCTCTCTCTCTCTCTCTCTCTCTCTCTCTCTCTCTCTCTGTGTGTGTGTGTGTGTGTGTCTCTCTCTCTGTGTGTGTGTATGTGTGGTGTGTGTGTGTGTCTGTCTGTCTGTCTCTCTCTGTATCTCTGTGTGTGTGTGTGTGTGGTGTGTGTGTGTGTGTCTCTGTGTGTGTGTGTGTCTCTCTCTCTCTGTCTCTCTCTCTCTGTCTCTCTCTGTGTGTGTCTCTCTCTCTCTGTGTGGTGTGTGTGTGTGTGTGTGTGTCTGTCTGTCTGTATGTCTGTCTCTCTCTCTCTCTGTGTGTCTCTCTGTCTCTCTGTCTCTGTGTGTGTGTGTGTGTGTGTGTGTGTGTGTCTGTGTGTGTGTGTGTGTGTGTGTGTGTTGCTTTTCCATGACTGAAAGCCCCAGGTGTATGTGGCACAGCCACCATGGCCCAATTTACTTTCTTCATTAGCTTATCTTCTTTGCTGTCTCGAATGTCAAACATGGGGGGGGTGCGTATTTCCAATAATTCTGACCTATTCTTCCCTGTAAACCCATCCATCTTTTCGGATTTTCTTACATATCTGAGGCAGACTGGGCTACAAAGGCCAGGTGAATCACCTCAAGTTTGTTGGGTCCTCCAGTCTATAGACATATATAGACGGTATGCTTCCAGCAAGTGCTTAAGCCACACTGAAGGTGATTTGTCTGAGCTTTGATTCATATCAGCTACTTTAGACAAATCTGTAGGTTTGTGGGCTGCTTGCTTAAGACTTTCCAGTAGTGGTCTCACTGAGTGAGTTCCCACCCTCTTCCTTCCCATAGTCCCATTTTGGTATCCTTTCAGGTAGAACTCTTGTCAATTGTCACTGTTCTCTGGTCATTATCAAGAGCTCTTAGCCCAGGCAGTTTCTTGGCTGCTTCTGCTACGATGCGCCACTGTCTTTCTTCTGTAGTGAAGAACGGGCAGCGGAGAATCTGCTGGCGGTCACGAAGGTGCTGAAAGAAAACAGAATCTACGGGGTGGTTAGAGAGCTGGGGTCTGTGCTGAAGGGGGGTTCTGAGTTTTCCGGTTGTAGAGATCCACTGTAGAATGGAGCATGTTCCATTGGAAAGAGTCATGCACCCCTATTCTTTCAGAGTCAGAACTAGTTTTGTCTGAAGAATGCCACCTGAGGTTGGGGAGGCATTTGACCTTCAGGGACCCGATGGAGAGGAAGCATGGGAGCCAGGGCTACGCCTGCTTTAGGGATAGAAACGGACATATTCTATCTGGTCTGGGGACGAAACTGAGTCTGGTTGCCCATAAGAGCAGCCCTGACAGGTATGGAGAGGGAAAAGACAGAACTGGGGGAGCAGTTGAATGGGGTGATTGTGGGAGAGGCTGAGGGGAGGGAAGGAAACGAGGAGGAGAAGCCATTGGGCTCAGGAGAGGTGGGGGCCGCGGCGGGTACTGAGGAGTGCATGGGGAAGAAGAGGGTCCTCTGGAGAGTCCTGAGGACAGGAATCTGGAGCGCTTCTGGTCCCCAGCCTCGGGGCCCTGGGGGCCTTCTTTGCCATGGCCACCCTTCCCATTCCCCACCATGCTGTCACTTTCGCTGATCTGCGCAGATCTTGTCTGCTGGACCTGGGATCTGAGGCTCTGAAAGAATGGGGCAGACTCCAGTCTAACACTGTAGACAACCTTACCTCAGTCCCAGTCTACTTTTATACACAAATGAAAACTCTGTGGACAACCTGACTTCAGTCCCAGGCTACTTTTATACATAAACGAAGAAAAGCAATGATCCAAGGAAGGGTATTGGAGTTCAGAAAAACATAATCAGAAAAACATGATCAGAAAAATGTAAAATAAATGTCAGTAACACATTAAATATTAACAGAGCAGTCCTTTCCCAGAGCTTTCTCAGGACAGATCAATTTAAACACAATTGCCTGGCATGTACTGTAGATTATATCTGGGAGAACACAAAAACAAAGCAGAAGGCCACATGAGAGTCACCGTACACTGGCCAGACTGGGTTCTATAGCTACGTTCTCACTTCCAACAAGAATAAACACGTCTTATACACCGAATGTAGATGCTTGTCACAGGAGGCATGAAATTGTGTCCCAGAACAATCCAGGGAACAAAATGGAACAGAGATAAAAGGCCCTCTGACTTTTCTCCTAGAGTCTTTCTCACAGTTCCCCAAGGAGTCATTCCCTTCCTTCCTCCCTCCCTCCCTCCCTCCCTCCCTCCCTCCCTCCCTCCCTCCCTCCCTCCCTCCCTCCCTCCCTTCCTTCCTTCCTTCTTTCTTTTTTTTTGGACCATGTTCTGACACCATAGAAACCTTTATCCATGGGGTAGGATTAAAGGTTGCCTCTGCCCAGGGTAGAATATGTCCGTTTTAGTTAGGGTTCCTATTGCTGTGAAGAGAGACCATGACCACAGCAACTCTTATAAAGAAACACATTTAATTGGGGCGGCTGTTATTGTTTTGTTTAAAAAGAAGAAAAGAGAAATTGCTGAGACAGACATATTGACTATAAGTTTATTATAAGGCCCGACAGAATGGGAAGACTAAGAAGAGGAACAGGGTAATGGCTGACCGCCATGGCAGGTCGCCATAGAGAGACAGAGCGGGGAAACAGAAAGACGGGAGATAGAGAGAGAGATAGATAGAGAGAGAGAGAGAGAGAGAGAGAGAGAGAGAGAGAGAGAGAGCGTAAAGGGGCAGGGGCCTATCTTTTAAAGGGGTCCTCTGCACCTGCGTGCAGACTTCTTTCCCATGGAACCTTGGGCTGACCAGGGTATTGCCTGAGTGGATTCCACCAGGTAACAGGGGCAGGCCAGCATAATGCCTGAACCTTTCAGCGGCTAGCTTACAGTTTCAGTCCATTGTCATCATGGCGGGACATGGCAGCAGCAGGCAGACATGGTGCTGGAGAAGGAGCTGAGAGTCCTGCATCTGGATCCACAGGGAGTAGAAGCAACTGCGTCACACTGGACATAGGGTGAGCATAGGACACCCCAACCCCCCCCCACAGTGACACACTTCCTCCAACAAGACCACACCCACTCCAACAAAGCCACACCTCCTAATAGTGCCACTCCCTATGGGGGCCATTTTCTTCCAAACCACCACACTACCCAATCTGGTCTGGGTGGCCAGGATTACCAAGGGAGGTGTTGACTACTGCCCACACCACCTGGGTGGTCATAAGTGCCCCCCAGGAGCCATCTGACCCCAAATGTAGGCCATTCTAGCCCACAGGAGGACCAGAAGTGATCCTTGGTGATAGGGTCATCATAATCCTGCTTAAGATAGGAGAGTGGAGTTGTCAAAGTTCCTGACATCACAGCTTAGAAGAGCGCCGGGATTACTAGTCTTAATACCCATTCTGTCTGTCCATTCAGTCACCTCAAACTCAGACCACAGAAGACTTACGACAAGGAAACAGAGATAAATGTAGTCGCAGAGCTCTGCAGCTGGTTTGATTCTGGAGTGTTAGCACCTGGGCCTTGATCTGCCTTTGCTGTCTGCTTCCTTCTGTTTGAAGTATGTAAATCTTATCTGAGAGCTTCTGAAAAGATTCAAAGCCTATGCAAAACTTGGTTGCAGAAGAACTCAGAAAACCCGTGAGTTCTGTGACTGAGAACTGCGTTGGTGTTTGCCTCTTTGTGGAACTTTAGATAAGAGGTTTTGGTAAGCAGAACTTGACTTGCTAAGATGTAAATCTATAACACTAAAAAAGCTACAGTCAGTCAGTTCACCAGAAGCTGATTCCCCTGTGGCTGTAAAGGCTAAAACTCATCCTAGAGTGACCCTGCTTCTTCCCTGGCCCCGAGTGAACTGAACACCCGACACAACCTTTTGGCACATGGCTTGAAGAAAAAAGGGATCCAGACACTCTTAAAGACTGGAGGTTTAAAAAACAGTGTCTCACTCTCAAGGTAAGAGGACTCCAGGATTGGCAGGGTCACGGGGAATTTAAACTCCCCATCTCAGGAGCAACAAAATGTACAGTTACTAAAACGCTTCTTAAAAGAAAAAGCATTAACTGCACAATTATGGCAAATATTAAAGATAGAAATAGAATGAATAAATCAAAGAAAAAGGCCCTTCTCAGTAGGGAAGAGGGAAGGAAAGGAAATTTAAAAAGAAAATTTCTTGGAAAAAAGAGAAATATTTAAACAAGAAAAAAAGAATTTCCTGGTAGAAAAAGGGAAAATGTTTAATCAGGCCTGGAAAGTAAACGGCCCTATGAACATGTGTGGGGGTATTTTGTTCATGTTCTAACAAATAAAGCTTGCCTGAAGATCAGAGAAGCAAAGTGGCCAGCCACTAGCTCTTGCCTCTACCTCAGATGGAAAGGGTGATCCTGTCTCCAGGTATCCTCAGATTGAATCTGACTGCATCTGTCTCCACCAAACCTCAGACTGAACTGCCCCTGTCTCCTCTCACCTTATTTTCCTCTCTGCCCAGCCGAGTCACTCCTGTCTCGGCTTCCCTAGCGCTGGGATTAAAGGTGTGTGCCACCACTGCCTGGCCTCTATGGCTGTGACTAGCTCTGCACTCTGATCTTCAGGCAAGCGTTATCTGTGATATCATAAACAAAATATCACCACAAACATAAAGCAAAGTGAAGAAAAACCCTCTTTCCATTAGAAATAGAGGAAGAAAAAAGGCTCTTTGTGATAAAAGAAATAAAGGATAGCTGCAACTCGAGCTCTCTGGCTGCAAGCTGCCTGTTTGCTCTTTCAACCAAGAGTCTGCCAGCCCTGGGCGGCTGCATCTGAATTTCAAAGAAGGATGGCTGGGCATCATCACGGCTGCAGCCTGATCTAGCAGAGCCTGCCCAGCGCTTCAAAGTTTCTTGTTTGTTTGCTTAATTTTGGTTTAAATGAGTTTTGTTTTTCCCTCAGAGCAGGATTAACTCAATATTAAAGGTTCCTTCATGGGAGAAAGAAAAAAAAAACTATAACCAGCCCAGCTTCTTGCAGTTAGGGTATAAAGTGCTAAGCCAATGCTGTTTGAATTTCCAGAGGTTTTGGTCATTCGCTGTATAAGCATGTTCTCTTCTCTTGATTGTCTAATTAATGTTTAAGTGAACGTGTACTTTTCATAGTAAATGAACTAACAAAAGTCATGACTTTAAACGGTATTATTGGGTCTACTCCTGTCTGTTTATCACTCCTGAGCATTTGGCTCTGGTCTTTAAGTTGCTTTCTGGAAATTCTTGATAAATTTTATAGATGTGTAACGTCCGAAACAGATCGGGTTGTTAGCTTATTAGATAATGTGGCTACTAAGGCAAAAATCTAAAAAGTAATCTCTTACTGATAAGGAGCCTACAAAATTATTTTTCTACTAAATAAAACATAAATTGTTTGTTTCACAATGTTAATAATTAGCGAGTTGCATTAGCATATTTGTGGTGATATTTTGTTTATGGTCTAACAAATAAAGCTTGCCTGAAGATCAGAGTGCAAAGCTAGCCAACTAGTTAGCCATAAAGGCCAAGTAGTGGTGGCACACACTTTTAATCCCAGCACTCAGCAGACAGAAGCAGACGGATCTCTGTTAGTTCAAGGCCACTCTGAGCTTCACGAAATTGATCCAGTCTAAAAGAGAAACAGCTCACACAAAGGTGATCTCAGCACTTGGGATCCCAAGCCTTTAATCCCAGAACTAGGGAGGAATATGAGGTGGGAGGAGGCAGGAGCTCAGTGCAGTCTGGGTGAGTCAGAGGAGGGAGCAGTCTGAGGACAGGATCGTAGAGGTGCGAACTCCGTAGTGACTGCCGCTTTGCTTCTCTGATCTTCACCTTTAATCCAAATATCTGTCTCTGGGCTTTTTTATTATTTGTGTTACACATGTTACTTGTGAACTATATAAAAATCCTCTTTTTAAATTTTTATAAAAATACTCCATGAATATTTCCTGAAGTTACCTCTTAAAATACTATAGAGATTGCTTTCAATGCTTTTATAGATGGCTTATGTAAAAAGGACTATACAGATAAAAACTGGTGATAAAATTGTTCAATTGTTATTGCTCCCATATTTTAAAAGTAAAACAACTCCAATATGTAGGGCAGGAGGTTTAAAAAATACTAAAAAGAAAGTATTTTGGCAAACTTATTGATGATGAGAGGCCAAAATTAAAATTTTAAGTAAATGTCATTGAGAGGAGAAAAGTTCTAATGGACTTGAAAGCTGATGTATCTATAATTTCCCAAGGATCTTGAAATCCCAACTGACCTTTACAAGAAGTCTCCACCCAGCTCTTAGGCATTGGAACATTATCTCAGGTGAATATGGAGTGGATTAAATGTACAGGGCCCAAAGGCAAGGGTATTAAAGTATTATGTGGCTGGTATAGCCATGAATTTATGGGGGAGAGATTTATTACAATTATGGGGAGCTCAATTCATAAAAAGAATGGATGGATTATTCCCCTCATAGTGAAAAGGGGTCTCTTATGTTTTTATACTGATGCAGATAAATTAGAAATGGCTGGATATAAGGAAGGAAATATCATTAAAGTAATTCAAAGTCCATGTGATTCAGCTCAAAAATCAGAATTATATGCCATTCTAATGGTTTTATTAGCCCTTAATAAATCTCTTAATATAATTACTGGTTCTCAATATACAGAAAAGGCTGTGTTATATATAGAAACTGCTGAACTTATTCCTGGTAATTCCAGAATTAACTTTGCTATTCATGCAACTGCAACAAGCAATCCAGGACAAAAATTATCCACTGTATATCATTCATATTTGGTCTGATGCCTGGGCCATTAACAAAAGGAAATTGATCAATTAAAAATAGGAAATGTGTTAAAAGCTTCAGAATTTCATAAGAAACATCATGTTAATAGTAAATGCTTAAAGAAAAAAAATTTCACTACCTGACAATAAGCTAAGGAAATCATAAAGAAAAAAATTGTCCTGCTTATTCTCTGTGTAATCAAGTTTCTTTACCTGTAGGATTTAATTCTGAAAACACACACACACACACACACACACACACACACACACACACACACACTAAAATTTGACAAATGGCTGAATTTCACTTAACAGAATTTAGAAAATTGAAAGTTATTCGTCATACTATTGACACACACTCTGGGTTCCAAAAGGCATCTGTCCTAAATTCTAAAAAGGCTGATTCTATAACTAAACACTTATTAGAGACAATGGTGGTAATGGGTATACTGATACAAATTCAAACTGACAATGCCCCAGCTTATGTTTCCAATAAAATAAAACAATATTTTGCATGTTATAATGTAAAATACATCACAGGGATATCATTTAATCCTACAGATCAAACAATTGTTGAAAGATTGAATCGTACTCTAAAGGAGATGAGGACCCCACCCCAGGGATAAATTGCATAATGCTTTGCTAACTTTAAAATTTTTAAACGCTAATGAAACAGGGGCAGCAGCTGCATTTGATGGCTCAACCCAGTTCTTCTAAAATGATTTGTGATTTGCAGCAAGAAATTGAGGAAACTTTTACAAAAAGTTACCTGACATGACAGGAATGGGTCGTACGGAAAGCCCTGCAATCCAATAGCCTCATTCAGCCCTGTAAATCACTTCAGTAGATTCCTTGTTTTAGCAAGTGCTGTCCTCATTCTAACAGTAGTAACCTTATTGACTTTAAAATGTTTTTTTTGCTTGACTTACATAAGATTGTAAAGCAAAAAAAAAAAAAAGACAGAAAAAGGCTATATTTACCATAAGACTACATAATCTTCAACATAATTAATTGTAGCACAAACAGAAGGGGAAAATGTACCAGGAGTTCCCGCAGAGCTCTGCAGCTGGTTTGATTCTGGAGTGTTAGCACCTGGGCCTTGAGCTACCTTTTGTGTCTGCTTCCTTCTGTTTGAAGCATGTAAATCTTATCTGAGAGCTTCTGAAAAGATTCAAAGCCTATGCAAAACTTGGTTGCAGAAGAACTTGGGAAAACCCAAGAGTTCTGAAGCTGAGAACTGCTTTGGCATTTGTCTCTTTGTGGAGCTTCAGATAAAAGGTAAGTGGAAATTGACTCGCTAAGGTGTAAATTGTATAACAATAATAATAATAAAAAAAAGCCTTTTGCAAAGCTGTAATCAGTTTACCAGAAGCTGACTCCACTGGAGCTGTAAAGGCCAAAAAATCGTCCTAAAGTGACCCTGTTTCTTCCATGGTCCCACATGGACTGAACACCTGACAAAACAGGCAAACAAAACATAAAACAAGACACAAGGGACCAAGAACCAGGCACCAAAAAAATCTAGGCAGGCAGTGCAATGGCTTGCTAGTGACCTGGATAGGAGTTCATGTGCCTTGTCTGGCACCTCACTGCCCCCAAATAGGATCCCACTAGAACCAGTATCAGATATCACAGAGGGAGACGCCTTACCATGACCTACCAATGGAGGCCTCCTGGGACAGATGCTTGCTGATTTCTTTCTGTCTTGGACATTTGCCTTGATAGTCTGTGAAAGGTTCAGGCTTTAATGCTGATCAGCTCTGCCTCTTTAAGAGACAGACCCCGCCCCCTGACAATAGTCAGGGCATGCACAGGGACATGCCATCACCACGTCACCCACCGCGAGAGGACTCTGAGAATGTGTGGAACCTCAGTGCACACGCACACTGTTCCCTTTAAAAGTTCCAACTTCCCTGCTATGCTCTCTCTACTCTCTCTTCTTTGCTCTCTCACCTACACACTTTCTCTGCCTCTCTATGGTGACTGGCCATGGCAGTCAGCCGTTACCCCTGTCCCTCTTCTCTCTTAGTCTCCCTACTCTGCCAGGCATATAATAAACTGGTTAACATGTCTCATTCTCCTCTCTTTTTCTTTATCTTTAATTTAAACAAAAACATAACAGTCTGTAGACCCAAAAGCATATATCTGGACCTTGGAACTACCTCATGGTGTACACCCCAAAGGAAGCAGCACTTTGGGTACCAGAGTCCCCAAAGTTGGGTTGTGGTCTTATCTCGCTGGGGCTTCCAGATGTTAATCCCACTAAGTGAGAATAGAGACCACCACTCAATTTTTGGTGAATTGAGTAAGCTTTATTTCTGTACAGGGATGTCTCCCTAAAGCAGAATTTGAGAGAACAGTGATGGGGAAATTTTTTATCCTCTTTTGTAGGAAAAAAAGCACAGGCAGGGGATTTCCAGAGAAATTTGGTAATGTAAGGACTTGGCAAGTTAATTATAGAAGCAGACAGCAAATAATATTATTTGGTAGAACATCTTCATGGAATATCTCAAGACTCCTTGGCAGACATCTTATGAGTTCAAGGTAGGGTCAAATTCCACAAGGAATAGATTATGTCCTGGTCAAACTTAAGTTTTTCGGTAAATAGAAATGAACTTATCTTGACCTTGTAATAAGAGGGCTTCTGATGCTAAGATGGGATCAGACACATCCATCAGTTAAAAAAAAATCCAAGGAAAAAACACTGAACGAGAAACACAAACAGCTAATGAAATAAGGAAGTCAATGCAAGATATAAAAGAGGCACTCAGTAACAAAATAGAAATACTAAAAACCAAACTAAAATACTGAAAAATATGCTATGAAAATCGAATGTATGGAGGAAAAGACAGAATATCTGAGCTTGAAGATAAGGTTGAAAAACCAGAATATTCCGACAAGTATAAATAAGAAATTAATTAGAAGACAGTACTGAGAACTTTGCGGATGGAGCACTATTAAAAGGTCACATTTAAAAATTATGGGATAGCCAGACTACAGCGGCTGGCCAGGAGGTGAGAGATTTGAGGCTGCACTACCACTGCTGCCACCCACTGGATTCTGTTCCCACAAGACCCACTCTACCACCCAAACCCATGAACCCATCATCCTCACAACATCAGCAGCCCCTACAGGCGCAAGAACCACCTACACCAACTGGATGAATAGGCAAGTGACTGATCACCCAGCTAAACTGCTACTCAGGGCACATCCCGTGCCCCCTCCCATCTCAGCCCCAGAAAGGCAGCTGGGCCCTGCCCCCAACTCTGGTGGAACCTCACTGCCCTGTGCAGACCCCAGCAGCTGTCCAGTAGATGAGAGGCCTGTAGGGAGACTGTACCACCGCCGCTGCCCTCACACTGGACTCTGTTCCCACAAGACTCACTCCACCACCCAGCCACACCTAGCCCAGCATCCTCCTTGCAGACAGGCCTCTCCAGCAACATCAGCAGACCCTGTAGGCACAGGAACCACCTACAACAGTTGGAAGAACAGACGGGTAAATGCCAGTGTCGTAATGCATTCAACAACACCAAGGGCACTATGGCAGCACCGGAACCCAGTGGTCCTACAACAGCAAGACCTGAACATCCCAATGCAGATGAAGCAGAAGAAAATAACCTTAAAAATAACTTTATGAAGACAATAGAGACCCCTAAAGAAATGAAAAACTCTCTCAAAGAAATTGAGGAAAAGACAAAATGGTTAAGTCCCTCATCAAAGGACACACGTTAGCAGATTGCAAGGCTCATCTATCTGTTGACTGCAAGAAATGCGTCTTACCATAAAAGACATTATCCTATAGCATTAAGTGAATCCACCTTCTTTGAGGGGTGGCCTTAGTCAGGTGATTGACAGCCCAACTTGATTAACTCTTTTTTTGTGGGGGGGAGGGTTGGGGGTTCGAGACAGGGTTTCTCTGTGGCTTTGGAGCCTGTCCTGGAACTAGCCCTTGTAGACCAGGCTGGTCTGGAACTCACAGAGATCCTCCTGCCTCTGTCTCCTGAGTTCTGGGATTAAAGGTGAGTGCCACCACTGCCTGGCTTGATTAACTCTTATGTTCCGAGCAGCTTTGAATGTTAGGTCTCCAGCCAAGGCTAGAAGGAAGTAGCTTTTCCTTAATGAGCGTCAGCAAAGCTCTGATTAAAGCTACTGCAACAGGACAAGCAGAGTCTAGCAAGCAGTAGAGACGGTGAGAAGTTTCAGATGCCATCTGATAGCAGGTTTGTAGCTGGCAGATGCTATCTGATAGCAGGTCTGTAGCTGGCAGGCTGGTGGAAGCTAGTGATCTGGGGAGTTAGGACATCCTTAGTCTTAACTGATGGTTGAAATGTTAGACCCAGAGATCGGCAACCAACGGGCACTAAGGGGACAAAGGTAGCCCATTGTAATTAGATCCTGGATCTGTAATTTTCAGCTCTCCACACTAACAAAACTCTAATTAGACAATCTGTCTTGTAGAATCCTTAACACATAGGTGTGACTTTCCCCCTGGAATCTTCAGTTTTCAGTATCAAGGAATTGAGAAGACTACAGTCTCTGGGAGATGTTTAGCTAGTGAATTTCTGTTTCCCAACTGGTCACAACATTGAAGCTTAAATCCATTTCAGGTATTTTGCTTGCATTTATTGAGTAAATGCATGTCCACAGCTACTTTTGTTTTAAAAATGGATGTGTATTCAGAATGTTTTAACCTTTTTTTTTTTTTGAGGAAATTTCCCAGTGGGCATGAGAAGAAAGACAGGGAGAGACAGACAGACTGACCAACTGAGGAATTGAGCTGCTTCCCTCTTTAGCTACTGCCTTTCACAGGAAAAGTAGAAGAAGACAAATTTCCTGCCCATAGGTCAAATTAACCCCTTTGGTTACCATAGCACCCCCTCTCCCTGAATTGATATCTCCTTATGCCACTTTTTTTTTTTCCCTTTAGAAAATGCCAGAAATGATTAGAAAGGAGACAGAATGGCCCGGGCACCCTGAAAGGTAAAGGCTCCACAGCACTGAATTCAGTCACCCCTTTTATTATGCAAATAGATTCCCATTGAGTCTACCTTCCATGCATAATTAAATAAAGACTCTTAGGATAAATGAAGCACCGAAGCAGAAATAAAGGCTCAAAATTTCTCAGTCCCCTCTCCTCAGAAGCCAACTAGCTGTCTTCCACATAGCCTCAGTTGTTTGAAACCTGGTCCCCATTCCCTGGGGAAATTCTCTTTCCAATTATTGTTCCTGCCCAAGCTGAAAGCAAAACCAACATCCTCCCTCTCATTAACACTAACTTTATCACTCAGGACCAGACAGACCTGTGTTTCCCACTTGAGAAAAGAAATCATGGCTTACATTTTTACCCATCGCTTCCTGTGTACCAGGCACTGGGCCAAGCTGTCTGTAGGTGGGCTCTTGCTATTACTATTTTATTTTTTTAAAACAGGTGAGCAGCCTGAGACTTGCCCAGGATGTCAGTCACTCAACTAATATCAACACAAGAACTTAGATCCTAGGTAGGTTCAAAGTGCTGACCCACAGTGCACCAGTGTATAGAATCCTATAAGCATTGGGCCAGGAGCTCAAGTCTATTAAAAAAAAAAGTTCAATTGAGGCATGAGGCCCTGGGTCCAGTCTCCAGCCCTGCAAAAGCACAGTAAACACACAGGGATGGAATACATTCAAGGTGTATGATGTGACGATTTCGTGGTATGTGTGAACATCTTGCTCTGTGTCTGTCACACACAGAGCTTTTCTGGATCCTGAGCTTCCAGAAGCAGGACCATACACAGAATATCTGAAACGAATGGATGACTAGATACCACTCCAACTGAAGAGCATGGAGGTGGAGTAAAAACACCTGTGCTTTGAAATCTAGTCTTAGTCAGCCTTGGCTTTACAGTGGACTGCTGTATAGCCATTCTCCTCAAATAGAAGCATTCCCTCTTGGAGTGAGAAGTTCTGAAGTAGACAGAGCTCTTGTCCATCCTCTCAACAAAACATCCATTACATAATGCTACCCCTTGAATGTTTTATAGACTCAGTAAAGCATCTAGACAATTAGTTAAAAATAGTGGCTGAAGAGCCGGAACAAAAGCATTGCATGAGTGAGTGAAAAGACATGCTCAGGAGCCATAGATACCTGGGTAAAGGTTTTAGCGCCAGAGGTGAGCTCCCTCCTTATGAGGTGTTAGCTAGGGAGGTGCCCTTGCTCATACAAGATATCACCACTGGTGTTGGGTGCCTCCCGGAACTACATGGTAAGTCCCTATTGCTGAAGGCACTGCATTTTGGTATAGCGCCACAAAGTAGGATGAAGTCTGTTTCTGAAGAATTGCCATTGACAATCCTTTCCAATTATGGATTCTGTGTGCTACATTACCAACATGCGAGGCAACAAGACATGTCTGATGATGCAGCAGCAGCATAGCTGATATGGTTGCAACTAACTGCTTTCCTGTTGTGTGGTAAGATCTACTCTGTAAGAAGACACGCATGGCTAGTTCTACAAGATAAAAGAAAAACAACTCGTGACTAAAAAGGCCCCATTAGAGAAGCAGATATTGTTTTGATAAGCAGGTGTGATGTACCTTGGAGGTGAGGTGGCAATGAGCCAGAGAATGTCTGTATGATAGTCACCTTTAAGTCAGGAGCCTAGGATCATGAGGTGCTGGAGAAACTGGGATTCTGAGTCGTAAAAGAGCTTATAGGAGCGTCTAGTGGAGGCTCCCGGGACAGGCCATCATCACATGCCAATGACATTTTAAACATGAAGAGGCTCCGGGGCCACATACTGAGACCCTGTGTAAGGAGTCTTTCTTTGGACTGCCAGCTCCCAAATAATAATGTGGAAACTTATTAATTATGAAAGCTTGACCTTAGCTTAGGCTTGTTCCCAGCTAGCTTTGGACATTTAAATTAACCCATTTATACAAATCCATGCTCTGCCATGTGGTTCATGTGCCACGTGTCATGTGCCATGTGTCACCTCTCCTCATACTGTACAGCCGTCTTCCCTGTGTCTCACTGCGAATTCCACCTCTATGGCTCCCAGAGTTCTTATCTCTCCCCAGAAGTCCCACCTATCTTTTCCTGCTTGTCTATTGTCCATTCAGCTCTTTATTAAACCAATCAGAGGGTTGTGTAGCTGAGGTACATTTTAACAGTGTGCAAAAAGATTATTCCACAACAGCCCTATCTCAAAAAAGGTGAGCTCCAGGCTCCTCCCTCCATTGTTCTGGGTTTAGCTGCAAAAGTGGTTTCCTTTGGCCAGTGGATATTTACAAATATAGCACAATTAGGAGTGTGATAAATACTTGGAATAATGAGGTCTAGCTTTTTAGGTGGTGAAAGGCTACATGGAGGAGCACTGGGGTGCCCAGCCAAGAAGCCTAGCCTGACTAGTAGGCTTGTAATGTTACTGAGGACATCTTGGGTTTCCCAGCAACCACGTGCAGCTCCTGGCATGAGAACAGGTAAAACCTGGAGTGGTGAAGCCTTGCCAGCTACAGGATTAGGAAGAGCAGACGCCTCTTGGAGAAAGTGGTTGTAATGGTTTGTTGTACAGCAAAAGACAGATTGTCCATATACTAGAATAAGCACCTTACAAGGAGAAAAGATACTTCTCGAAACCTCACACTGACATCCAAAAGACCAAAGAGCAGATCGAGCCCAAAACAGGGCTCCAAACCTGAGCTTTCAAGGCTCTGTTCACCTGCGATCCTCTCCAAACTGTGTCTGTGCAGAAGAGCTGTGACCTCGAGGACGGCTCTAGGACATCTTGGTTGTTAATGTGGGGACAGAGGCTGGCCCTATCCATCCAGACACTGGTAGAAGGTAGGCTAAGGGCTGGGCCCAGAAGGAGATGGAGGTGGCAGGCAACCAATGTGATTGGCCAGGGTGCCCTGCTCAGTGCTCTCCCTGTTTCATAGTGGCTGGTAAATCTTGGGCTTGTCATGGTCCCCACCTGTGAAGTGGGGATTTCTACTGCAGCCATTCACAGGCTTGTGTGGGATGAAATGAAGGGCTCTCCAGAGGGAAATGGAAACATAATAAATGAGCCTACAGTCTGCAAAACGGGGCTCATTGGTGGGTGAAATTTACATGGGAGAACTGTGGTGATAGCTTGCTTGTACAAATAAAGCATGTCTGAAGATCAGAGGATAGAGCTTGTTACTGGCTAACCGTAGAGGTTAGGAGGTCTGCACAGACAGACAGGAAGTGAGATGGCTGGGCAGGGACAGGAAGTGAAATGGCTGGGTGGAGAGAGGATATAAGCAGGAAGAAAGAGGAACTTGCTCCCTTTTCCGCTGGGAAGCTAATTGAGGTAAAGGTGACTGTGGCTTGCTCCGTCTTCTCTCTGATCTCAGGATTTTCTTCCATATCTGACTCTGGGTTTTTATTATTTAGATGAATACACATCAATAAGCTCAGCTCATTGCTGGACCAAGTATCACTGTGAGGGCCTTAATCTACTTTGGAGTATCGCCAAAGTCCCCAAAAGACTTCTGGTATGTTCCTGCCACTGTAAATTCTCAGCCAGAGATGCACCTTAAAACCAGTTCCCAGAGCTTAAATTCCCAGCCCCAGACCTTCCTCGGCAGACAAAGGTTTGGATGAGGACGGGAACGAGGACGGAGCACTAGGCCCCTTTAATCCCCCCCCCCCCAGATGAACCTGGAGTGGACACCAAGCACTCTAAAGCTCAGCCAACTTTTTAAAAAATTTATTTAGTTTAGAAATAATCTTATTTTACATATCAATCCCAGTTCCCTCTCCCTCCCATCCTCCCATTCCCCCCCCCCCCACCAATCCCTCCATCCCACCTGAAAGGTTCAGGCATTACGCTGGCCGCCCCTGTTACCTGGCGGAACCCTGGTCAGCCCAGGGTTCCATGGGAACTGAGTCTGCACGCAGGTGCAAAGGACCCTTTAAAGGACGGATCCCTGCCCAATTATGCTTTTTTTTTACTCTCTTTACTCGCTCTCTTCTCTCTCTACTGCTGTTTCTTCGCTCTCTCTTCTCCCATCTACGCGCTCTCTCTGCCTCTCTATGGCGACCGGCCATAGCGGTCAGCCATAAACACGACACCACCCCCATCCATCCAATCCCTAAGGAGGGTGAGCCATACTCCGGGAATCCAGTTGTAGAGAGGGAGGAGCGATGAGCAAAGGGGTCAAGACTGTGCCAGAGAAACCCGCAGAAACAGCTGACCTGACCAAGTGAGAGCTCAGCCAACTTTTGATGATATCCCCATTGCTGCCACTCTCTGTCCTTGTCCCTCCGTCCCTCCCTCTCTGGCTCTCTTTCCAGATCTGCTTCCTCCTTCCAGTTTTTGCTGGGAAGCTCTGCTTAAGCACCTGGGGATTCCTTTGTTCCTCAAGCTAAGTTCACAAGGCACCGCTTCTCTTTGTGGCAGCCCTACTTCACACAGCAGTTTCCTCTTTCTCCCCTTCCTCCTCCTCCATCAGAACCGCCAGCACCCGCACCTGCCCCCCTCCACCTTCCTTGATGTCTCCTGGCCTGTGTTGCCTGCTCCATCCTCACCCATACACGGCCCTGAAAACCTCCCACCCCACCCCTCCTTCCTCTCCACAAGACCTCCTCTCCGAAAGTGGATCCCAGTCTCTCCTTTCCAGTCTGAAATTGTTATTCAGAGTTTGTACCACAGGGTTGGGCCCTTCTTCTTTCAATAGAACTGGTACTTTCCTGTCTATTTTTAGTTTTAAAAAGCTGTTCTCTCGTGTTACCATCTTTCTCGGAGACGGCGCTTCTGCAGTCAGCATTTTCATTATCAGAGGCGAGCACAATCTACTATAAAAATGGAAGGCAGCAGGGCTTGGCTCATGTCTGCTGTCAGCCCTGTGGGATCTGGGCTCCTGGCCCTGCAAGCAGCTGGATGACTCTCCAGGGCACAAAGCTCCAAGAGCAGTGTGGATGCTTTTCCATTTGGATGCTGTTCCCAAAAAAAAAAAAAAAAAAAAAAAAAGACAAGGGGCAGAGGGACATGGACAGGACACTGGCCATAGTTCCCCGTGAACTCTTAATTTGGTGGAGCTGATTGGCCCAGATGAGGGGACAACTTGGAGATCCAAATTGTGATGTCTCATATCACAAAGGCAGGGACAGTGCCAGACTATGAAGGCAGCCCAGAGCTGGGGATGAAGTCGCAGTGTCTCATGGGGCTCAGAGACAGGACCAGGATCCAGGGACTCCTCCTGAAATGGCAAATGATGCTGTGCTCTCCTGCAAGCAGAGTTCTCTCCCTGCTGATTTCTTCTTCCATTGAGGATGACTCATTAGTGACAGCTCGGGTACACGGGCACACCCACTCCCTGTGTCCTTCCGAAGCAAGGTTACCCCTCATTTTCTGTCATCACAGATAACACACAGGGCAAGGACAGGGCCTAGACCATGCTAGTCCTAGGTGTGACAATGCCTTTCTCCTACCTCTTCTGAGACCCCCTTTACAATGTACCCCCAAAGAAATGCACACAGAGAGGACAAGTCCATCCTGCCATGGACCCCAAGTCAGGACATCTTTTTTTCCCAAGCATCCAGGACCACCTGCCCACTAGGCTTGAAAATGCTAGGGTCTATGCTTGGACTAGCTTGCTGCCTCTGGTCACTGGCAGACAGCTCCTGGAAGCACCCTCACCAGCAATGAGATCCTGCGGGCAATGCTGCTCTCTGGTGTCTTCTCCCAGTACTGCTGTTCCCTTCTGGCCTGGAGCTTGGATAGCAAAGCCTAGCTCAGTCAGGCCTGACAAGGAAGCCCTGAGGTAGATGGTGCTTCTGTAATTGCCTGTGCATAGCTGGAACTAGAGAGGGAGTTGTGATTGGCTCAGCATCTCCAGGGATTGAGTAGGGGAGCTGAGAACCTCCCTTCAGGGCTGCGCCAAGCCAGCCCGAGCTGGGGTCTCTTCAGAAGGACCAAAGATTTGGTTCAAAGCTGACTCAAGCTAGGAGGTTGCTCAGAATCCTGAACCCGAGTATTGGTTGCCTTCTAGAAAAGTCTGAGAAGGAGAAACTGAAAAGGAATAAAGATTATCTGTAAACCCATGGATATCTACTGATGACTACTTTAGAGGGTATCTGTCTTTTGAACCTATTTATGCATTTATTATAAAATTGGGTTTAGAATATACAGAGGAGATTTGTGTGTGTATGTGCAAGTCTGTGTGCATGTATATGTGTGTGTGTGCGTGGGCGTGTGCGTGCATGTGCGTGCGTGCGTGTGCGTGTGCGTGTGTGTGTGTGTGTGTGTGTGTGTGTGTGTGTGTGTATACACATCTGGAGGCCAGAAGCTAACCTTGGCCTTTGTTCCTGGAGCCATCTTACTTGCTTTCTGATCCATAGTCTCTTATTGGCCTGGGACCCTCAGTTAGGCCAGGCTGGCTGCCAGTAAGCCGCAGAGATCTGTTGGTCTGTCTCCACAGTTTGGGGTTACAGGTGATTAGCAGCCACCACACCCAGCATCTTATGTGGGTACTGGGGATGAAACTCATGTCCTCATGGCTTCATGATACTTTATCTCTTCAACCTCAGACTCACAGAGTCTGCTTCTCACTTGCTTCTGTATCCCAAGTGCTAAGAACAAAGGTATGTACTACTGTGCCCTAAAATAAACTTATTTTTTTAAATAGCAACCAACATGTCCTGAGTTAAAGAAATAGAAAACCTGGGAAAACAAACAAACAAACAAACAAAAAACCCCCCAAAACAAAACAACAAAAACCCAACTCAGGCCACTGCCAGTCCTAGCACCCAGTGGCAGCCTTTCTTTCCAGCTTAGCTTACATTTATGACCATCAACAGTAATGTACCTATTTAGCTAGTAACATCTCTGATTATCCACACATCAGTACACGACTATTATTATTATTTTTTTTTTTGCTAGGAAATATCTCACCACCTTCTGGAAACATCCTCCAACCTCTCTTTTTCCCCATCCCCCAACAAACTCAGTTCATTAGGCTCCTATGGGAGAAGCCACATTCTACCAAGAGTGTGAGGATGTATTTCTGTGAGATTGCTCTTGTAGGCCTGAAATAGTTAAAAAAAGAAGGCACGCTAGTTTTATAAATTTTGACAGGTGCTGTCAAACCCTTGCTGAAAAATTGTCAAACCTTGCACTCTGTAGTCAAGCGTGCCAGTTTTCCAAGTAGGGCTGCAGACAAAACGTTGTGAAGCTCTAGCACAGAGTACTGATCATGCAGCCTGCCAGCCGCGTGCTGGGGGAGCCCTCGTTATCACCCAGGGAAGGAAGTACTGGCTGCTTTACAGCTTCTGGAACTGGTTTAAAGAGCTTGGCTGGCCACAATGGAAGGAATCGAGCACCAGAGTATCCAGCCACAGCCCGAATTCTCTCACCCCATGGTTCTCAGGCCTGTGTCTGTCAGAACCCTCAGGGGGGTTGTGAGACGCTGGCTGGGTCTACCTACAGTATCTGGGTCAGGAAGCATAGAGTGGGCTTTAGAATGGGCAGTTCTCAGTCTCCAGAGATGGAGCACCGTGTTCCAGGGAGCACACTCCAACAACCATTGATCCTATTGCCCCACTATGGGCCATGGCCATGCTAAACTTGAGCTTTGACTGGTGTGCGTTGAAACACTGTGTTATAAACTTTGTATCCATGTGATCAGAGTCTTCCTTCAAGGTCTTTTGAATGTTTCAGGTAAGGTCTGTGGTGACCCCGTTTCCTATTTTGCTACCATGTTACATGCTGTGTGCACTTGTTATGGTGGTGTGTGTCTTTTTGCACATGTATGTCTGTGCATATGGAGGCCAGAGGTGGACTTGGAATATCTTTCCTCAGCACTGGGGTTATGGGCATGGCCTACCTCACGCAGCTTTTTCCGTGGGTTCTGGGATCAGAACTCAGGTCCTCGTGCTTGTATGATAGGGACTTTGCTGACTGAGCCGTCTCCTGAGCCCTGGAATCTTTTCTTGCTTCATGATTTTTTTTTGTTTGTTTGTTATTGCTTCCTTATGAAGATTCTTACATTTAGTGGAGACAAAGCTCATAGGAACCTTTGGGGGTTACTGTGGAGACTGTAGAGTGCTGTGACGTGGCCCGTTACATTGTAACTACAGATGGGGAGGCATGGGTGTAACTACAGATGAGGCAGGGGTGTAACTACAGATGGGGAGGCAGGGGCAGGTGCAAAGCACTTTGGAGTTCTGCAGATATGGGTCAAGATAGAGGCTCAGCGGCCAAGTGACACTGGACACGCTGTCTTGTTAGGGTTTCTATTGCTGTATTGAAGCACCTTGACCAAACAAGTTGGGGAGGAAAGGGTTTATCAGCCTACACTTCCACATCCCTGTTCATCCATTAAGGAAGTCAGCACAGGAACTCAAGCAGGGCAGGATCCTGGAGGCGGGAGCTGATGCAGAGGCCATGGAAAGTTGCTGCTTACTGGCTTGCTTCCCATGGCTTGCTCAGCCTGCTCTCTTTAGAACTCAGGCTCACCAGCCCAGGCCCACCCTCTCTCACTGATCACTAATTGAGACACTGCCTCGCAGTTGGATCTCATGGCGGCATTTCCTCAGCTGAGGCTCCTTCCTCTCTGATGACTCTAGCTTGTGTCAAGTTGACAGAAAGCCAGTCAGAGCACACGCCAATCCACTTCTCAGTCTCTAGAAAGCACAGTGTGTGCTCCGGAAGAGGCTGGATGTGGACCAATTGGATTCCCTGGGGATAATACGCCTTCTCAGTTGCTCCCAGGTGGGTTGTTGCCTCAACCGTTTTAGTGGAGGAGAGCATAGCTGAGATGACTTTGGCTGAGCCCTGGCAGGATGGAACCTTGAGGCCTTCCTTTGTTCCCTCTGCAGGAGTGCCACTGGCCTCAGGGCAGCTGCTAAGGCTTGAGTTTGGAGTGTAGCCTTTGGTAATCTCCAAACCCAAAAGCTCCTTGGAATAGAGACTGTCTCTGTTCCAGAGTGGAATGGGCTTGCCCTGGACTCTCTTACATATCTACAATAAACTTTCTCCCCCACCGTACCTAGGAGCAGTCATGCCCTTTCCTTCCCTCTTTCTTTCTTTCTTTCTTTCTTTCTTTCTTTCTTTCTTTCTTTCTCATTCAGAAACCATCTAAGCAATGTTTACTATGTGTATTTAATTGGGGCTCCCTCACAGTTTCAGAGGTTCAGTCCATTATCACCCTGGCAGGGCGCATGGTGATGGAGAAGCAGCTGAGAGTTCTTCATCTGATTTCCAGGCAGCAGAGAGAGACAGACACTGGGCATTTGAGCATTTGAAACCTCAAAGCCTAATGACACACCTCCTCCAAAAGGCCACACCCTCTATTCCTTCTCAATTAGTGACACTCCCTGATAACTGAGCACTCAAAAATATGAGCCTGTGTCGATCATTCCTATTCAAACCACAAGAAATTTAAAAGAAAAAAAAATTAAAGTACCCAGCCCACCTCTGTATTGTTCATTAACGAATCTCTTTTTTGTTTGTTTTGTTTTTTTGAGACAGGGTTTCTCTGTGTAGCTTTGGAGGCTATTCTGAAACTCGAGTTATTGACCAGGCTGGCCTCCAACTCCCTGAGATCCGCCTGCCTCTGCCTCCCGAGTGCTGGGATTAAAGGCGAGTGCCACCACTGTGCGGCTATGAATCACTCCTTAATCTCAAATCTGGATGTTTCTGTTACAAATGCCAGGTCTGAGCTAGAACCCGACAAGTGAACAAACTGCCCTGAGCATCCTGTGTGGCACTCAGCCCTGAGGTCTGAAGCAGAGACTCACCCCCCCTCCAAGTTCACAATCAACCCTCTAGAATTAGACTAGTGGGGGTGGGGTGGGGGCATGTGCTTCTGTGTATAGCTGACTCTTTGTATCTTTTGTTTTTCCTGTTTTTACTCATCATCCACCATCCAGATCACATGGAAAATTCCAGAAATAAACATCCATGGCCAGGTGGTGGTGGCCCATGCCTTTTAACCCCAGCACTAGGGAGGCAGAGGCAGGTGGATCTTTGTGGGTTCCAGGCCATCCTGGTCTACAGAGCCAGTTCCAGGACAGGCTCTAAAGCTACAGAGAAACAGTCTCGAGAAACCAAAACAAACAAACAAACCAACAAAAACAATGACAACAAAAACCAATTCATGAGTTTTAAATAACTTATTATGGTATTGTTATAGTTCACTACCTTTATTGCTATTTATCACTGTTAAACTTCTTGTGCCTAAGCCATCAATGACATTTTTTTTTACCACTGTTCTTCAAAGGGGCTGTTTCAGGTCCCCTTTGGGAGTCTCTAAGCATGTTGGCTGTGAAGACAGGGATAGTGTCCCTGTGAAGGTCACGGGGGTGGAAGACTAGCAACCACAGGCGGCACCACAGAACATTGGATCAGGAGTTATTGACGAAGCTCAGATAAAAGACACACAGCTCATAACACTCAAATCACAGGCTTTGCACATAAATAAAAGAGAGAGTTTACTTTCATTCTGCATTTATTCAACATTTCATCCAGTTAAACTGAAATGACACATTGGCTGTAAGACACCTCACTAATACTGATAGCTGCTAGTCAGTCACACACACAACTCTCTCCCACGTTAGAGAAACATTATCTAGTCACCTTACAATCTTATTGCACTTCATGTGGCTTTGTCTTCAGGAAAAAGGCTTTTTTAAAAGATCAGCAAAGATTGCCAATTTTCATTCCTTTGTTCTTTTTTTTAAAATCATGATTAAAACACACAGTGAGTATTCCTATACAAAAGCATTAAGAGGCCCAAACTTCAAAAAACAAGTTTCAAAGAGCCCAGCTCCATATCTTCTATGCATTTCTCACTATGCCCAGGCTGACACTTGGAGAGTCTGTCAGTCTGCCAACTAGCTACTGAGTTTTCACACTCACAGCTAAACATGCACTGGGGCAAGAGCTGGGTGGGGTGGGCCTCAAGGCCTGTGGCTTCTCACGGCAATGTCCGTTAGGCACCTGTGGAGCCCTGCCTTGAACTCCTGGCTCTCACTGCCATTTACACAGAAGCACTGATGGCAACAAGGCTCATCCAGAATGTCACAGGAAGCCATTGCATTTCAAGTGGCTTGGCATTTAATTCTACAGAAGATTCCAGCACATGGGGGAAGGCTGAGAGCTTCAGATCCATACAGCCTTTTAGAGAAAAGGAAACACAGACACCAGGTACACCAGTTTCTCTTTATGAGGAAATTCAATCTGGACACATTATGGGGGAAAAGGATCTAGAGAAACTAGATAGTTTCTAGTTTTTTTGTTTGTTTGTTTTTCACTTACAAATCTCTGAATTACAATGATTTACACTCAGTGTAACAAGTGGCTTGTGTATGACATGAGACATCTACAGACTTCCAACACGACCTCAGCTACACCTAACATGTGTAGAGATGCAGACATGCCACGTAATTCCCTGGTCTTCAAGCAGGGTGGAATGCAACACAAGAATCACCGTTGCTGACTTGTTCATGTATTGTCTTTGTATATTTCTTAAAGCCAGACCCAAAAAAAGAAAAAGGGCAAATAGGGACTGGGAATTGTTTTCACAGTTTTTTTTTAAAAAAAAAAAATTAAAAACAAAAAAAAACAACAAACCAGCCTCATCCAGTCACACTGCACTGTACTGAATATATTCCTAAACATTTCAGCTAATTGTTTGGTGGAAATTCATGATTATAAAGTACCTTTGAGGTCAGATTAATGATTTTGTAAGAACACTAGACAAATTGAAAAGTTAAGGGAGAGAATGAAGTACCACGGACACATGCTAACTGCAGGGTGGCTTCACGCCCCGCCCTGGAGCCAACTTTGGGAAGGTGTATGGAGTGTGGACCTTCTGAACCTCAGTGTAGTTCGCGTCCTTTGGACTGGTCCATCGAGACAAAGTTTCCTTAGTATTTAGCTCGCATATCTGGTCTCAGACCTTTGTGTTTTTCTAATTCATGGCCCAGACCTCTGTGGCACAGAAGTGGAAATGAAATTGGTATTTGAACAGGTAACCTTTCCAACGACTGACAACCAACGTTGACTGAGCGGCACCTGGAGCACCTATGCTGTGCCTAGCGGTGCTCTGGAAGCTCCAGGTGAGGGCTTTGAGAAAATGGTGTCATTAAAGTCTACCAGAAGGGTACGTTTGTAAATTACAACATGATCCAAATGTCAGGCCCCTGACTGGCACTGGGTGCTATGTCAAGGGGCAGTTTGACTCTAATGCAGATCTTTAGAGGTTTTTGTAACTGGCAAGGCCCCGTCACACTAGATTTCCTCGCTGCTGTGGCTTCGGGAGGTTCCCAGATGGCAGGAGGAGCCTCCAGGGCTTGATCTTGGCTTCACAGGCCCTTGTTAAAGTACACGCGCCGTAATTCAGGGTGACTCCTTTGGATGCTGGCTTGCAACTCATCCTCCAAGCTTGTTACAGACATGGAACTGGGGCAAGGCAGAGGGAACAAGGTTACCGTCTGGGTAAAGAGGAGGACCTGAACTAGGAAGAGCAGGGAGGGGACACCGGCTCAGAGACCCAGGGCTGGAGCATGAACACACCGGAAAGGCTGCACAAGGCTACAGAACGAGCATTCTGTGCCCTCTAGAATAACTACTGTCACAACAAAGAACTGGGAGAACTAATTGCTAAGCCTGTTTACCTCTGTTATTTCAAGCTGAAAACGGCTCATTGCTGTAAGAGCACATGGCAGTGACATGCACAGGCCTGCGTGACTGTAGCGCTGTGACTGCAAGCAGCTACACAAGCTAAGGGCAGAGCTGTGGTCAGGGAACCCATTCTGGTAGACAAACACTACAGATGTGCTTGTCTGCGGCTCCAGTGAAATGAATCATGTTAAAGGTTATAGAAGCAAAATGTGCACCAGGCAACCACACTCTCACAAATGCTAAAATGTTCTCAAAAGTAACAGTAGGGGGCAGAAGAGAACTGGGCAGAGGGAGTGCTGAGGTTCCCACACACCGGAGCTTGTCTGCCCACTCTCTCTCTTCCTTTGAGAGGCTTCCCTGGCCCTTTACAGACCTGACTTCTCAGCACTGAAATCAATTTATCCACACTTATGTCTCCAGTTCATTTTAAGGATCAAAGTTCACAGTGATTTTGTAAAAAAGATAGACCACTTACCTCTTCTGAGGAAACAGAGCACAGCACAGGGGGGTGGCGAACACCAAACTTAAAAACAAACACAACGGCAGATCAGTGGGGCTGAAGTGGTCTCTTCTCGGCTTCCTTTTCTCTCCATGTATGTCAGTGACAACCTCTTACTGCCTTACAAATATGTGCTGCTTAATGGCCAAAACGATAAACAAAAGCCCCAGGAACAAAGGGGTGACTTCGATGCACATGAGCACACTCTAATAGCCCTGAATGTGGAGGCTCCTGTGTAGACAGTTTCCATCTTTTTAACTATTGGGCCACAAATTCCAGGCATCCTGCCTCCCACAGGCAGCACAAAGGACTTATATGATTTCTGTGTTGACTACCGTGGTAACTAACACATAATAACACCTTTTCAATAAACACACGCACAACAGTAATAATAGCAGCTATTAGGTTTTTAATGGTTCATTTCCACTTACCAAAAGCCAACCAAGGTGACTTGAATTGGTGCACTCATCCACGGGAACCTCTGTATTGAGGAAGGCACAAGTGTGAATATTCTCCTGTGACAATGCTTCAAGACAATCTCTCCTCCTGACTAAACAACACCCCCACAGTAGAAGACCCAATGCAAGGTTAGCGAGACCTTGGGCAATGAATGACCAAGAAGTAAGCCACCGCTCCTCCAAGTGTACACGAGGTAGGGGATTAGCTAGCTAGCATTTAATTATAGTTTATCTGCTGTTAGGGAGGCAGAAGAGCTCAACACACAATCTGGAAGACACATGACCTTGCATTAAATCTCTGCCTCACCAGCATTGAAAACCTGTGTGGGAAAAGCAGGCAGAGCCCGGGCTTTGTTAGGATGCAAAATGAGCAGTGCCTCTAAGGGTGAAGATGAAGACAAGCTAGGAACCCAGGACAGTGACTGAGTGGGAGGAGCCTAGCAGAGTGGGAGGAGCCTAGCAGAGTGGGAGGAGCCTTGCAGACACCAGGCTCCACCTGCTTGCACATGCTCTTTCATGGGTTCAGTTGCTGTCAGTAGGTTAAAACCATTTCCAGGATAAAATATCTTTCCTAGTCATGAATGAGTAGGTTGGTCTTTGAGAAAATAAACATTGTTAGATATTTAGTATTTTTAAAAAGGAAAATACATAGCACAGGACACAGGGTTATCTCAGTAAGACCAAAGGAATTTCTGCAACTGAGTTCTGAGTTGGTTGGGATGCAATCAGCCACTCAGTTCTGAGTCACACAAGCTGTTGCAAGGTAACGTGCAGAGAAGGCATACCCTGGTGCCCAAGGCGACTTCTTTGCTAAAAGGGGTCATCGGGAGGGAAGAAAAGAAGGAATGAAGAGGAAAAGGGGAAAATATCATCAAAATGAAACCAACCCACAGAGGCCATGCTGGGGGGGGGGCTTAACCTAAAACACTGAAAGAGGAAGCTGCTGTCACGTGCCACTTAACGACGGGATATGTTCTGAAAATGCATCCTTGGGCCAGGCTGTCTGAGTACCCACTAGAGTACATTCTAAATTCAGCTCACTGGGCTATATCATTTCAATACATATACTCCTCCACCTCTACACAAGTAACTGGCTGGGCTGTTTGATGAGGGAGACTGCTGGTGGCCATGTCAGAGGAGATACAGTCAGCAATGGAGCCCAGTGGACATCAAAGCGACACTGGGTACATCCTGGAGAGGCAAAGCCCTGGGAGGATTGTCTCCAGGATACCCTGCTTCAGCTGTGCTTCCTCCTGCTTGCTGCTGCCGTGTTCCTGCTGTATTTGGCATGGTGTGAATACTACATGAAAGGATCCCACTGTAGCCAGGACACTGTGAGTGTTTCTTGGGAAAATCCCACTCCTTGCTGGGCAGTTTACTTGCAGATCGTAATGAAGATGATTCTTATAAGAGCGATGACGATTAGTTAGATCTGTGACTTAACTGGACTTTCTGAGTTAACCTAAGATACAGATGGTTAGGACAGTTAATAAAGATGATTAGGGACATGGTTTGGGCTATTCTGACAATTGTTCCAGTAAGAGATACAAAAAGAAAAAAAAAAAGAGGCAAAAATAGGCTAAAGGTCACCTTCTCTTTTGTTGGATGTGAGATTGTTAGAATACAGAAAATAAGAATGAGGAAGTTTTATGTCTTATAGACCCATGAATTCTGCCTGTGGAAAGACAGGCTGATGATTAAAGAAAGCAATTATGTTCCTACACCCAGGGTTAGGTCTGAGTTCCTTGGTCATGTAACTTACAGAATTAATCACAGGCCCCAGTATGCACCTCGAAAAAAACAAGACTGTGCAAGGAAATTAAATGACCTTATTGTGCTAAGAAAATAGATGGTTAGCTGACTGCTTGTTTCAGGTTTCTTTATAGGATAAAAATTTGCTACATTGAAACCGCAAACTACTGCTTGCCAGTACAGAAGGAACTGGCTGAACTACAGGTGGCTTGTTTAAAACTCTGTTAATCAGTTATAAAAGAACCATTGTTGTGACTACAATGTGATTTCTTCCTGTGTAAAGATTTTAATTTATTTTTGGAAAGTATGTAACTTGTGGCTACAGGGTAATCTTCTTTTGTGTAGAAATTTTTGTCTTAGGAGGTATAAAAAGGATAAGAGAAAAATAAGGAAAGATGTCAAAGAAAACATCAGGGGAGATGCAGAGGAGAGCATTGGGGAGATGAGGAGAGCATTGGGGAGATGAGGAGAGCATAGGGAGATGAGGAGAGCATGGGGAGATGAGGAGAGCATGGGGAGATGGGGAGGAGAGCATGGGGAGATGGGGAGGAGAGCATGGGGAGATGGGGAGGAGAGCATGGGGAGATGAGAGGAGAGCATGGGGAGATGAGAGGAGAGCATGGGGAGATGAGGAGGAGAGCATGGGGAGATGAGAGGAGAGCAAGGGGAGATGAGGAGGCGAGCATGGGGGAGATGAGGAGGCGAGCATGGGGGAGATGAGGAGAGCATGGGGAGATGAGGAGAGCATGGGGAGATGAGGAGAGCATGGGGAGATGAGAGGAGAACAACTGGGAAAGAGAAGGAAAGCTAGAAGGACAGGACAGAATGAACAGAGCAGGAATGGCAGACAAGAGAAAAATGAAATGAAGAATTAAGCGTGCGCCCTCAAAGTTTACCATGTGTGTATGCTGTTGCTCCAACTCCATGCCTCCTCTTCATTACCTGGCCTGCTTTAGGGCTGGTCTCTTGGTAGGAGATGATAAATAATTCTCACCCAAGATCCTTCTGGACATGAGACATCGAGGGTGTGCACAGCCTTAGGGGTGGGACATCGGGCTAACTGTCGAGTGAGCTGGTTCAGGTAGATGAACTTGAGCCTGTAATACTGGACCCCTCCTCTCTATTGGCCTGTCTTTCTAAGTATACAGGGGCAGACGGATCCAACAGAGTGCACTTGGGTGTCACCTCAGGATGGACACACACAAGTTAAAGGCTAGATTTGGCTGAGGGTTCTTCATAATGTCAAGGACTCTGGAGAAATCCGACTTGCTTCGAAATCCAACCCGTCATCAGCCTCATTCCTGACATCTTCACCACCCTATCCTGTCCATTCCTCAGAGAGAATTTGGTCAGAGGCCAAGAAATGGGTGAACTGAGGATGTCTGATCTTTCACTACTTATACACAAACCCCTCAGGGTAGGGACAGGTCATGCTTAACAAACTGTGAAAAAAGGAGGTACATTACACAGAAACTCCAGATGAAATAAAAATAACACCCTAAGTTTAGAAGATATGTATCTTCAGACTCACGTGGCTTGCGATACATGGTGACTTGGATATGTATCTCAATGTTAATATGAGTCTCAATTCTTTTCTCCTAATGGCTCCCTTTCCATGGACTTTACTGGCACACAATCAACTATACATCTTAATGTGTACAAAGTAATTTGTGACCTATATGTGCAGCTGTGATGCTGTCCTCACAATAAAAACAATGAGCCCGTCTTTTATCTTAAGTGCTTTCCATGTTCCTTGAGCCCTTTTGGGATTCTGCTCCTTTCCAGACCTCTGTCCTCTGCCAAAGTTGCAGCTCTGGTTTCATTCACTATGTATTAGCTAATGTTTCCTAGGTTTTGAGTTTGCTTTTTTTTTGTGCAGTCTCGTGTAGCCCAGGCTAGCCTAAGCAAACTTACTATAGAATCAAGAATGACCTTGAACTCCTGACCCTCCTATCTCCACCTCCCAATTGTTGGCATTACAGGCAGGTCCTACCCAGGTCTGGATCTCAGGTTATATACAGTATCTACTTTTTTTTTTTTTTTTTTTGTGCTGTTACTTTGGGAATTAACTGCTTTTCATTGACAAGGTAAGTATTCCATTGAATGGGCTGAAACCCTTTCTGGTTGACTTTGGGGTTGTTTCCACTTTGATGCTAATGCAAACAAAGATGTGATTATCTTTTATGGATATTTGCTTCCAGTTCTTTTAGGAAAATACTTAGAAATGGCTGGCTTACACTGTAGCATATGTTTGTATAAGTGACTGAAGTATCTTCCAAAGTGGCTGTATCATTTTACAAACACACCAGTAGGTTGTGAGAGTTCCAGGTCCTACCCAGACTGGTCAACACTTGTTATTATCAAATTTTAACTGTAGCCAGTCCAACAGGTGTTTAACAGCAGCTCGTGTGGTTTTAATTTTAATTTCTCCAATGACTACGAGATCCCACGCCCTTTCTGTGTTCTATTTGCCTATTTTTCCACTGTCATTTTCTTGTAGGGGGTTTTAAGTTCTTCGCAAATTCTTGATGCATTTTCTTACCAAAATGGCTTTGCTGCTTGTCTCACCTAGTCAGTTTCTTGCCTTTCATTCTCTGTCTAGTTTTTGAAAGACAGAATTTAAAAATATTTTGAATTTTTTTCTTTAGTCTTGTATTCAAGAAATCTTTGCTCAAACTGTGTTCAATAATACTTTCTTTTTATACTTGTGTTTTTAGATTTAGATTTCATAAACCATGGAGAGTTAATTTGTATAGAGGGTAGAATCAATTCTCTACATGCAACCCAACCACCCACAAACCCTTGACAAGCCACTCTGTTCTCACTGCGCTTCTACAGAGAACGTGCTGCCGGCTGGTCCTCTGCGAGTCTACACCACCTACAGCTCCTCTGCTTTCTCTGTTGCCCCAAGATGAAATCACCTTGTGCTGTGGCCACTGACTCTGAGCCTCAGTCTTTCATCCTGAGAGCAAGGCTCATGCCCTGCTTCTGTGACTCCAGTACTGAACACTGCTTATCACAGGCATCCAGCAAAGGGCTCAAGAGTACATACTGTCTATGAATAAATGAAGAATGTCATATTCATGTCCATTAGCAAACAACCCCGGATGGCTACCAAGTACACACTGCAGTCTGTTATTAGAGAAACAGGAAAGATCCAGAATTAAAAGTCCCAAGACTAAGGACCTTAATCTATTAGTTTTATTCCCAATGAAAGTGCAGGCAGCTTGAAGAATATGAGGCCTATTTTTCAAGACAACTGTTCAAGGACGCACTGTATTTTAGGCAGTGAACTTTTGGTTAGCTGTAGGGACTTTCATGAGTCACCTGCCCATAGTGTGTTTTCCCAGCCCTCCATTTGGAAAAAGATAAGATGTGGGGGAGGATGAGTCATGCTCAATGTTCCCCAAGTGCCGCTGTTTAAAAGCTGAGAATGTTCAATTGGTTTCATGTTTGTAAGGAGTTGGGTTATCACAGAAAAATCTGCATTTCCAAAAGTGATGAGAAAACACTTCAAGTTCCAAATAAGAACACTGATATATTCTTCCCCAGTGTATGTTTGAATAATGGTCATACTATCGTAATGATATATTATTTATGATCTATTAAAGCTTGACTGAGGATTCAGAAAGCAAAGTCAGCCACAAGCCATGGAAGCCAGGCACACATCTTTAATCCCGACAGCCAGAAGCTAGTAGGTGGTGGCACACACCTTTAATCCTAGGACTCAGAATTAAGAGGTAGACAGATTTCTGTGAGTCCAAGGTCACCCAGATCTACACAAGAGTGAATCAGTCTAAGAGAGAATTATAGCTCACACCTTTAATCCCAACATTAGGAAAGTATATAAGACAGAAGCAAGGTCTCAGTAAGAGGCATTTGTTTTACAGTCACTAAGGAGAGGCAGCAGTTTGAGACTTGGTGGAGAGCTCATGCATGGATTAGCTCTTTCAGCCTGAGCTAGAGGTGAGAGCCAGTGGCTGCCTGCTTTGATTTACTGACCTTCAGCTTGAAGCTTGATCCCAATATCAGTCTCTCGGTCATTTATTTTTTGTGTTACACACTATCAAACAAGCCCCAAGTGCAAAGATAACATAGAAGTAGTACTTGACCCTTGAGCTTGGGAGTGTGAGTACATACGGGTCCTTCAAGAACACTTAGCCTTGACTCTTCCAAAGTAACATGCTCCTTGAAATGGGAAGGGATGCAGCGATGCAGCAGTTACAACCGGAGTCCCTGCAGCTAGGGAGGCTCTAGGAATGAGCCTGAACTATTCTGGCCATGTCTTCCCACCTCGCCACCAGGATTCCAAAGCCAGTGGCCGCTTTGGGGGTTTTATGGAGGGCTTCTGAGTGAAGAGAAAGTGAAGTGGCATTCTTCCAAATTGGAAGTGAGCCATGCTGCAAACTATAAATTAAGATGGGTAGAAAGCAGTGAGGAGTCAGTGGGTGAAGATGCTTGCGGTGTAAGCCTGACAACCTGAGGTCAACCCCAGGCACTGACAGAAAGATGGAAAGAGAAGCAACTCCAAAAAGTTGTCCTCTGACCTCCACATGTTTGCTATGGCACATGTGTTCCCTCCCCGATATATACACATACACAACAATAATAGATTTTTAAAAATTAGAATACGGTGGGGTAGCCCATGAAATGTATGTCTTTTTAAGTATGTAGAAGCCTAGGACAACGTGGCCACGGTGGCCAGAATGCTTGTTTCATCTAGTCTCTTTCATGTAAGAAAATGCCAGGATGTACACACAGGAATTTCCACCTATCACAGCTGGAAAAATGGACAATATGGCTAACGAGGCCCTCTGTCCAGTATCTGCCATGGTGAGATGGAAGTTATCATAGTAACCATTCCAACACCGAGACCCCAGGAGTTCAAAGGCATGGGAATTAGAATACTAAGGAACTGACTTCATGTCTCAGGCTCCCCCCATGGCCATTTGTCTTCCACCAACGAGATGCAAACTTTCTTATAGAACTGATGTACTTCCAAGCCATGATCAAGATGCAGTTAGAGTATACCCTGTGTCCACAGGCTGGAGCCAGGCTCTTCTGAATGACGTCCTTCCTAAAATGATGACATTCTCAGCTCCTGCGCCACCATCAAGCTGCACTGTGTACTAAGTCTGCACTGTTTGTGGAATCTTCCACTTAATATGTTTGGACTGTGGGTGACCCTACATAATGGAAACCAGGGGTTTATAGCTAACTGAGTGTGGGATTATACCAGGAAAGCTTGCGTGGAGTGAGGCTGCTACTGAAGGTGGACTGCAAACTGTTTCCATGGTTACCTACAAAATCTTGAAGACCATGATCTGTGGGTCAAAGAACTAATATTTACTATTCTTTTTTTTTGCAAAAGCTGTTACTTTTATGCCAGAAAATGAACACAGAAGATGACAATATTCAAGACTAGAAATCTAGCCTCACTTAAATAAAAATAGACTTATTTTATTATTTTTAATTATGTGTGTGAGTGCTTCTGTGTGTGTCTGTGTACGGGTATATGTACTTGAGTACAGATGCCCCAGGATGTCAGAAGAGGGCACTGCATCTCCCGGAGCTGGAGTTACAGAATGTGGGTGCTTGGGAGAGGGATGTGGGCCCCTAGAAAGAACAGAGGATCCTCTTAACCAGCAAGCCACCTCCCCAGCCCTGGTCTTACTTTTAAAGGCCAGTACCACTGGTTTTTGTCAGGAGGGGATCATTATCTAATATGTTCTTCAATTCTCTTATTTTCAGTTATCTATGCCAGGGCCTTAAGAGAGGACCAAGCAGGTGAAAAGGCTGATGGGCCAATCTATGCCCTGAGTGCTGATCATAAAGATCTGGTGCTTCCCCAGCACCAGAGCTGGCCGACAACAGCTCAGGACACTAACTCAGTGTCTGCTGTGTGGGTCCCTCTGAAGGAGGGAAGGTCCCTCCCTGCCCCACTGTTTCTAAGACCTACATCCCTGAGCTCAATTCATGTTGTAGGTTTTCTCCCCCAGGGTCTGAATCTGTTCCCATAAGTCAAGCAGAGGCTGGCAGAAGAGGGTACATGGGTTTGTTTTCAGATTATTCAAAAGCCACAGAGATTGCTGTTGGCAAACTGCATATGATCATAGGGTCTCCACAATTTCTGTCTATAAACTGCTCGTTTATACACAGAAGTCTTGAGTCAGTTATATATAAACTATCAAAGGTGACATTTCCTAAACTTTGTACTAGAAGAAGTCTTCAGTAAAATCTTTTCATGTAGCTCCAAAATAACAAGAAATTGCAGTAGGTTAAATGTCAAGAAAGGACGCAATTTCATTGTGTTCTAGGTGCGGCCTCCCCTTACCGAAGAGCCCACGGTTGCCTGGAACCTTGGACGGTACGAAGCCTGGCATGTACTCTGCTCTGCTTATACACACCTCCCTATGACCATGCTTAACATAAATCAGAGACACTTAGGAACTGACAATCACTGATAACACAATTACTAGTTATAAGAATTATTACTATACAGTATAATGAAACTGCCAGCATCACTACCTGCCCTTTGGGGCCATTATTACATGAAATAAGGGATACTTAGAAACAGGTACTAGGAAACTGTGACAGCTGACATGATAAGTGAGGTGACTGCTGAGTCACTAACAGGCCGATAATGGGAACAGCGTGGACACTCTGGACAAAGGCTGACTCACAATCTAGAGAGGAGGGAGAGCACGGTTCAGAAAGGCTCACAACTGAAAACATATGTGTTGCTGGTGTATGGGATTTTCCATTTAACATTTGTGGACTGTGGGTGACCCTCGGTAACCAAGACCTAAGAGACAGACTGCCATGCCGATAGGTTTGTGGCTTCAATATCAGCTTCTGTTTTTGCCTTTTGCTAACTTGTGGCTGAGACTCTTAGAAGCCTCCATCGTGAGGTCTTGGGATTTCCTCTGACAATGCTCCAAGAACAGAGACGTTTTGTCACTACACAGTGACTCCAATGCACATTGCCACGTTAGAGTGACAGACCTTGGATGTTTCAGAAAGTAGAGCTTGGGGTTTTTACTTCTCTATGTCCTCAGGAGTTCTGAGGGCATGGCCAAGTGTTCCTGTCCCTTACGGGGCCCAGTGAGGTGCTCACACTGTTTATTTGCAGTGTATTTTCTTGGATTATACAGTGTGTATGACACATCCACTCAGCATTTGGCTTTCCTTTTCCTACCGGGGCCCACATGGAGCACACGGACCTATGAGTCCACACGGAGCACACAGACAGCACACCCATTGTCTCACCATAACAGAAGTCTTCATGTACAAAATATCTGAGAGTGGAGAGATAGATGTTTTCAGAGACATCTTCATATTTACAGAAGTGTCCGAGGGAAACTGACCTTCAGGTTGTCACTCACTAAGGTGAAGTAGGAAGAGCAGTGAAAAGGATTCACAGGCAGGTGTGGTGGCCCACACCTTTAACCCCAGCACTCTGGCAGGCAGAGGCAGGTGGGTCTCTGTGAGTTCAAGGCCAGCCTGGTCTCCATAGTGAGTTCCAGGGCAATGAGGACTCTGTAGAGAAACCCTGTCTCAAAAAAGAAAGAAAAAGAAAGAGAAGGACTCACGAAATTACAGGAGAATGGGTCTTACCTTCAGAAAGGCTTTCTTTTCCAACGTGTTCATGATAAATGGAGGGATGGCTGTAAGAAAAACAGGGTCACTTAAATCTTTACCCAACACCTGTTTTCAGCTGAGTTTCCCTAAGAAGCTGCATCACTTTTAGGCTATTTCTACACTGGCAGAGCGAAAGACTCAAACCAAAGCAAATGTCGGACTGAAGCTGGGTGGAAACTGGGGCGCAACACTGTTTCCAGGCAGTCTGGAAATCAGGGCTCAGATGCTGGGGGCTCCATAGCCTTCTCTTTGGAGTGACAAGCATGCTGGTCCCTAGATACCTTCACAGACCACACTGGCCTCCAACTAGAGTATAGACGGGTCCCCTCGGGCCAATCAGATAACGCTGATCTCCCCCAGTTAGTGAAATGCAGCATGATCACTGCTCTCAGCATCTACAGGAGACTGGGTCCAGGACTCTGGGGCTTACAAAGTGCATGGATGTCCAGCCTTCAGAGTTGGCGTCATCTCTAGGTGAAATGTAGCTAATAATACAGCAAATAGGCACACCATGTTGTGGAGGGAATACCAAAGAAAGCCTGAAGGTGTTTAATACACGTCTTCCTTTTGGTGCTGGTTGGCTCTGGATGCCGAGCTGTGCACACACAGCGTCAACTGCAGGATGAATGGCCCTCAGCTTTCCTTTATGTACCTTTCCTCAACTTTTGTTGCTCATTCAAGCTGGCCCGCTCACAGCATCATGAGACAATGGCCAACAGCAGCTGACAGATATGCTTCATTTGAGAGCACCTTGTATGTAATAGCCAAGTGCTGTTTACACGCAGCTTAGGTAAAGAAGTTCAAGAACATGAATTCCTGGTTTCTTTCTTCGTTTTCCCTACAAAGAATGCTGTCACTCAGGGCCCTTTGAGTTCTGAGTGTCTAAGAGCCTTCTCTAGGCTCCCTGAGCGGCCCGATGAGTAGATAGGAGATTCTCAAAGGGTCCTAATATGACACAGATGTTCTCTCTGCTCATGCTGACCCCACACTATATAAATAATGGAGTAGCTGCCAGATGCATATTTCCTAATAGCCGTCCTAGCATTACCACTGTCCCATGTTCCAGAGGGACCGTCAGGACAAAGTTCCTGTCTCCATGGACTTGGAGTCATCTTAAGATTTACAGCCCACCCCGCTGCTCTCTCTCTCATCAACTGTACTGCATTACTCTGGTCCAACTAGCCGTGGCCTGCTGCCTATGGTCCCAAGGAAGCCCTGAGCTGTCTCCACTCACCACGGCTGCACCCCTTAATCTAGTCTCACAGAGCACCCGTATCACAAATTCCCATGTCCAAAACTCTTCATGGTGCTCTATTCCACAGACTAAAAGAGCTTAGGATGCCCAAGTAGCCTTTGAGGCCCCTTAAAATCCTTTCTGCCTCTCCTCCTTTGCAGAGTGCCTCCCTCACAAAAGGATGCTCCTGCCCCTCTGCTGATGCCCACTCCACGTCAGATTCAGCCCTGCTAAGGAGGCCCTCCCATCCTTATCCCTACCCACCCCCTTGCCTGGCATCTTCCATCCCCAGCATTCCCTCCCGTTAGCTTGCATTACCATCTCACACACAGGCTAAGCATCCCTAACCAAAAAACCTCAGCTCTACAGTCTGCAGAGATGGCTCAGCAGTTAAGAGCACTGGCTGCTTTTCCAGGGGACCGGAGTTCAATTCCCAGCACCCACATGGCAGCTCACAACTACCTGTAATCCGTCTCAAACTGATTTGACACCCTCATACAGACATAAATGCAGGAAAACACCAATGCACATAAAACAAAAATAAATAAATCATAAAAAAACCATCTCAGCTCTGAAATGTTCCGAGATCAGAAACTTGTTGAGAACCAAATGATGTCCCAAGTGAAACTGTCACCTCTCTCAGCACACACGCGTGAGCCAGGATATATACCTACCATACGCAACGTTTGCTGCATGTACGAAATTATTAGCAATATTGCACGAAATTACTTTCAGGCCACGTGTACAAAATGTATACAAATCATAAATAAACTTCAAATTTAACTTCGGGCCTCCTGAGAAGTAGCTCATTTTATATTTATGTAAATATTCTAAAATCCAAACAATCCTAAACCTGGGACGCTTCTGAAAGCCCCAAGCATTAGGGTAGAGGATGCCCCTTTTGTAGCACGTAGTAACTACTTGTTCAGCTGCAGGCTCCACCGTCAGAAGGTAGTTTTCACAAAGGGGAGTGCCGTTTGCCGTTTTGTTTACCGATACATAAAGGCTTGGCATGAACCACACGGCAGGACCTCCAAGCTCACTCACCCATGCCGGGGGCTGCCATGAGGATCCTGGAGATGACCACCTGTGTGATGGCTTGCTTGGCAGCGTTGGTCGATTCTCCCAAGCGGGTGCCATTTTCATCAGTGACAGGAATGCCGACTTTGAGTTCCCTGAAGGGCAGAACACACGCAGAGGGGTTCACAGATGGCTCCAGGCAGCATCCTGAAGGAGGACTCTGTTGAGAAAGACCAAGTGCCTCCTTCATCCACTTTCCCACTCAAGTGTCATTTCTGGCACTGATACGTCTATTTTTAAATACCACGCACAGTTTCAATCCTCCTGTCATGGACAAGGGAAAATAGCAGAGGACTCTTTCAGAAGGATGTACCTTTCCCTAATGATAAGATTTGAGGGGTGGATATGGTAGCTCAAGGGCAAGGTTAATTTCTGTGCTCATGCACAAACCTGAACAACCTTCTAGATCAGAAACACATACAGTACATGGTGTTATTGAGTATTCCACGTATAGACAGTAATCGAACATAGCCTTGCTGGATGCTCATTAGCTACACACAATTCCTAACTCCAGGAGCCCAACTCCTGAAACTGCCCTGTTCTTTCGTTATCTGTCCAAAGTGCTTATTCTTTCTTCTCCTCCTTTAATTTCTGTCAGTTCTAAAAAATATTTTTAAAGATAGATATTAAAATCACTTTAAGCCCCATGAGAAAATTCCAAGGGAAAAACCAAGAAGCTCTTGGCTTCCTCCATCTCCGGTCTCAATCTTACTGAATTTTTTTTCTGTGTAGATAGATGACGTAGGCCAGAGATACACCTTTGAAGTAGAAGACTGTGCATTCTAAGCTGTAGGACCCTGATGGGCTTGCCCTTACCATCCCACCCTACAGTATGTTTAAGCAAACCTCAGATTTTATATAATTTCATCTACACCACGATAACTCCCCTATCAGGCACAAGTCCCCAGCTCATATATGTGCTCATCTTACCTTTGCCTCATTAGCGGGATATTAATGCAGTTAGCAGCAGCTACCGCAGCAAAGGGAACAAAACGTCCTATCAGTGGTGAGACACGCTGTGGAAAAGATAATTCCAGAAGAAGCATCATCTCATTGAATGGAAATTCTTACGTCTTCTAAAAATACTGCAGCCCTGGCCGCACAGAGCCAGGCCCAGGGGTCTGAAACTTGTTGCTTAGAGGTATTTCTGAATCTCTGGTGAGGACATACTGAGACAATGCACCCATCTAAGACACTTGGATAGCTTAGTTCATGTGGCTGGAAGCCACATGTCCCAGAACTTTGATTTCAAAGCCAGCTCTTCTACCTTTTCAAGGCACCCCCCTCCCCAAATTTCAGGAGAGTCTTTTAGAGAGAGGCATTTAGAACTTAATGCGTAGAGCCAGGAAGAGACCAGCTTGGCTGATGCTATTAGTTACAACCCTTCTCCAAGCCACTAGAAGATAAAATTAAAATATGCAGCCAAAGATGGCTACAAGAAAGCCAAAAGGCTGCAGCTCTTTCGAGAAGTGACAGAGGCACCCAGAGTGACAGGTGAGAACAGGCTAAGATGCTCTGCCGTGGAGGTAAAACTAATTACCTTGGTTAAGGCATTGAGTCCCAGGGCTGTCGCTACAGCACCGGTTGTTGCAGACACATAAGCCGTACCCAGCTCACTGAAAACAACAAAGACAGCACGTAAAATGATGGGTGTATGACAGGGATCACGAGCATATGATCTGAAGAAACTGAGGAGGCAGAAGTGTATTGCAATGGAGAGTCTGCAGGGTAACTCTGAGATCACTCCATCAGTGTAGGAATCCAGAGGGAAAGCAAACACATCCCTAAGATGGGCTACTACTCCAGACAGACAGACAGACAGACAGACAGACAGACAGACAGGAGTGGAGCTGTGAGTGTGTAGAGAGCTCAGACAGAGGAAAGGCTCAGGACTAAGTGTTTGGGTCACATTTGTACAAGTCAAAAGCAAAGTGCAACAGGACAATCTTAGAAGGTTATTTCACTGTATAAAAACAGTCCAGCTGAGCTGGAGCCACCACTGGGGGATGGGGTTTGCAGTTTCCACGTCCTGTGCTCCATTTGATAACAGCAGAATACTGGGCATCAAAGGCCATTTTCAAAGATAAACAGGAAAATGACTTCTGCTCAAGTGTTGTGCAAATTATATCTATAGTCTTAGTTAATCTCAGCTTGACAAATGTACATACACACACACATTATATGTCTCTCTATACACACATAATACAATATATATACAATTTACTCACACACGCGCGCGCGCGCACACACACACACACACACACACACACACACACACACACACACACTCTAAAACAGGAGACAAGTTCATAAGTTCATTGCTTTCTTTGGACTCCAGCAATGAGGTGCTTTCATAGTAAAGTTACTACAAAGGCCATACCACTGTGTAAGCCCCTTCTGCTTTGAGGCTGGTGGCTTTGCCTCACGCAGGCAGCCCTGAGGGGAGTTATTCAACAGAGGACAGGCCTGAGGGCTGCCTGGCAGGCATTCTGCAGCACCTCCCCTCCCCGGGATATAAGAGAGACGGCACCAACCCACTAATAGCATAGATGACATCAGAGAAGGCAAAACAAAAGCAGAAAGCTATTCCAACAGAGGGAGGAGAGACTGCACAGAGCAAGCCATGTGTTTAAAGCATCGCTACTTAAGAAGCAGAGGCTCACAGAGAACAGTCAGCCCCGCAGCCTTACTTTACAGTGAGGGGAGCATCTCCGCTTCTGTTGGTGTAGTTGACAACAGCATTGAAGGACTGGTTTATCCACTGCCAGAAAAGCACGGCTGGTGTGGTCCTGAAACAGAGGAAGTTGTCACATGCCTTCTAGCACCAATGAGCCTCCTTCGACAGAAAGACAATGTTAGCCAGGCGGTGGTGTTGCAGGCCTTTAATCCCAGCACTCGGGAGGCAGACTCAGCAGGAGGAAGCCAGGGCTGCAGACCTCTGAAGCCACAGACTGTCTACTTTGACACCCAGTTTCCTTATCACCAATCTCACAGGGTTTGTCTTTGGGTTTCTATTGCTGTGATAAACATCACAACTAAAATCAACTTAGAGGAAAGAATTTATTTGGCTTCACTTCCATATCACAGTCCATCATCAGAGGAAGTCGGCAGGAACTAAGGCAGGAACCTCACGAGGAGGCCATGGAGGATGCTGCTTACTGCCCTGCTTCTCACGGCTTGCTCAGATGCTTTCTTATAAAACGAGGACCACCAGTCCAGGGATGACGCCACCCACCATGGGCTGGGCCCTCTCTCATCAATCATTAATCAAGAAAATGCCTGACAGTCTTGCCTACAGATCAGTTTTATGATTGAAAGTCTCTTTCCAAATGACTCTAGCTTGTGTCAAGTTGGAAAAAAAACAAAACAACAACAACAAAAAAACTAGCCAGAACAGTTTCTAACATGAAGAAGTAAATTTATAAAAAGTCTAGCACAGAGTAGACTGTAGGGGTCTCTCTGACCACACCTCGTGGGGCTGGCTACAGGTGTAGCTGGCCACACCCCCTAGGGCATGGACAGGGGATATTAGGGTAGTTTGAGAGTCAGGGACACAAGTAGAAAAGCCCCTCTTCTTCCCTGCTGCTTTGGCTTGCTCTGCTTTCCTGTCAGTTGGCTAGGTAAGGCATTTTTCCCCAATAAATATCCTATTACCTGATTATGTATTGGTATTTAACTCTGATAGCTGGTGTCAGGAGTTTTTGAAGCATATGGGGCTGTCTACAGGAGGGGTGGTCAGAGAGACCCCTACAGTAGATTGAGAAGATCCCTTCTCTTGGGCAAACAAAACAAATTTGCAAGTGACACGGGCTTGGCTCTTCTTCTTCTTTTTTTTGTTTTGTTTTTGTTTTTCCAGACAGGGTTTCTCTGTGGCTTTGGAGGCTGTCCTGGAACTAGCTGTTGTAGACCAGGCTGGTCTCGAACTCACAGAGATCCACCTGCCTCTGCCTCCCAAGCACTGGGATTAAAGGCGTGTGCCACCACCACTTGGCAGCTTGGCTCTTCTTATGTCATGTTTATGTCTATTCAGACATCCAAACATATCTGCGTCTATAGAAAGAAAGAGTAGAAGAATTTGTTTCTAGACTCTTTTTTTTTTTTTCTATCTCATTTTCTTTAAGGCCTAAGATTTAGGGGAAATGTCAACTTCTTTCTAAACACAGTATCCTTTTAAAAAAGCTTTACTTATTTTTATCTCATGTGCATGAGTGCTTTGCTTCTGTATATGTATGTGCACTGTCTGCCAGAAGGTGCTGGATCCCCTGGAACTGAATTACAGACAGTTGTGAGCTGCACGTGGTCCTCGGCAAGAGCAGCCGGTGAATGCTGTGTTTTTTGTTTTTTGTTTTTGTTTTTAAAGATTTACTATATATACAGTGTTCTGCCTGCATGTATGTCTGAAGGCCAGAAGAGGGCACCAGATCTTGTTATAGATGACTGTGAGCCACCACCACTATGTGGATGCTGGGAATTGAACTCAGAACCTCTGTGATGGGGAATGTACTACTGTGTATCTTATTGATTGTTAAATAAAATACTGTTTGGCCAATGAGACAGCAAGTTAGACAGGACTAAGAGTCAAAGAGGATTCTGGGAAATGTAGTAGAGAAGTGCTGATCCATGCAGGAAGTGACATAGCAAGGAGACTCATATTTAAGTGAAGGAGAAACAGGAAGTGTCCCTTTTTCCTGTTTGCCTCCTCCAGCGGCAGGATGTGAGCCACCGGCAAGGAGGGATGCCAATAAGGCATCCGATAAGATAAGTCTTATAAAATATATAGATGTATGATAATTGAGACTGAGCTAACAGATGAGAATCCTAGTCATTGGCCAAGCAGCTTTGAACCTAATACAAGTTTCTGTGTTTTCATTTGGGCCTAACTCGGGCAGGCGGCTGGCATAAAGCGCACATGTGGCAGTGGGGCTCAGGCGGCATTTGGCAGAAAGATTTATCGTAACACCTCTGGAAGAGCAGCCTGTGCTCTTAACCTCTGAGCCATCTCTCCAACTCCCAGTGAGTGCTCTTAACGGCTGGGCCACTCCACAGCCCATGATTTACCATCATTAGAGGCAAAACACACCTTTAAATACAATGGATGTGGTTTATTTACTTACTTATTATTATCATTTTATTTGTTTGCTTTATATTGTCTGCCCAGAATGATCTCAAACTCATGGCCTCCAAAAGCTGGGACTCCAGGCATGAGACCCTGTGCCCAGCTAAGACACATGTTTATTTCACGAATCATGCCAGGTGCTACTTAATAGATTAGAACTAAAGATGAAATGACGCCTTTCCTAATGTTAAAGCAACAACACCTCATTTTATTACTTTCTTTGGTTGTTGTTATTGTTAGGTTGAGACGGGCGTTAGCTGGTAGCCAGGCTGGCCTCACACTCACAACCCTCTTAAGACTCCCAAGAGCTGTGGGTACAGGCAAGCCACACCACCACCTCATCTTATTTTCAGCTGTTGTAAGTTCCACTTTTAATTTAAATTTGTATTTATTTTGTATGCATGTGTAGGTCAGAGGATGACCTGCAATAACTGGGCTCTCTCTAGCCACTAAGTGCTTCCCGGATCGAACTGTGTGTTCAGGTTTGGCACTGGCAAGGGCCTGTACTTACTCAGCCATCTCGACAGCCCTGTATTTACTGTTTTTTTTTTTTTTTCTGGATATATTTATGGGGTACAACATGTTTTGACACACTGTAGAATGAATCGCTCACTCTTGTTAACATAATCACTGTGACATTTGTTTCAGTAAAATTTATATTAACATATTCTTCATATTATCTCAATAGCAAAGTAACAAAGCGCCCCAGGCATCTGCAACTTACCTGTAAAACGTCATCATGCAGCCGGTGATGGTCATGTTCATGGGGACCTGAGCCGACATCCTTCCTATCAGGATCATCTTCTCACCAGTGTCGGGATGGAAAGCCGAATCGTACACGTACTTCGCTCTCCACAACTCATTTTCCGTGAGGCCGGCAGGAATGATTCCTTGTCTAGAAAATGAAAACAGAAAGAAGCCCCAGCAATTGCTCCATTCAGGCGTTTGCCATGAACTTCATGGCTTTTGAAGCCTCACTGTGCCTACAAGGAGCTGGCAGGTCTGTTAGAGCGCTGGTGGTAATAATTATTTTTAAATTGTTTATGTTTTGGGTGCTGGGGGCCGAACTCGAAGCCTCATACACACGGCATGGGCTCTGTCACTGGTCTTCCTGGCAGCCTGCAGCACAAGAACAAAACACCACCACAGTGAACTTGAGACCCTTGCACCTCAATTATCTGCAATTTGGAAAACAACAGAAAGCAATATTCACATCAAGGAGTATTCAACTTGAAAATATTAATCGTTTTAAGTGACATATTAATATTGTAGTCTGAATCTGGCACACTCGGAACAACTATTTTTAACCAACCGGACCAAAGTTAGGGCACTCAAGGTTGTTACTTCATTTTAAACCTGCAGTTGGCAAACTTTAGTTTGGGACCCTTTGGTACAAATAAAGAGCTTGGTGTGCAATTTGTCAGATTTTCTCATCAAAGAAATACTCATTGTCAGAGATTTAGAAAATATACAAATTTAGTGGAGCATTAAAGCTACCCCCGGGCCTATCTGCTGTTGCCACTGGCAACATTTGGGCAAATACTTTTTCAATTTTCCAAGGTGTTTAAGGCATGACCCCAAATCAGAGGCTCCCTAACCATGGTTTTTATTCAACAATACTTTGTAAATATTTTTTCGCTTGTTTATATAACGTTCTTCTAAACCATCTACATTGGGTTGAATGGTAATTCCTATATGCCATGTCCACATAGAAGAACAGGGTTGTGACTTTATAGACATAATAAGCAAAAGTGAAGTCCTATTGGATGAATGGTCACTAAATCCAAGGATGTCCCTACAAGTTAGGGGACGACAACAATTCCCAGAGGCACCAGCACCCAGGAAGAGGCAAGGCAGATCCTTGCTGAAAGCCTTCAGAGGGAGTGTGAGCCTACTGTGCCATGACTTAGACTTCTAGCCTCCATACTGGGAAGGGGGCAGGCACGTTGTCCTCTAAACACTATACAGATCATTCCACAATGTGAGTCTTATTGGGGATTTTAATTTTAGTTTGGGATTTTAATTCTTCCACTTTTCCATTTGTAAATTCGGGACTAAGCCTTCATAATTAAAACTCTTCCCCACAGCCAAAATTAGAGATAAATGAGTAAATTTTCTAAAGTGACAGCCATGTAAAATATGAGATGTTTTTATGACTGTTATCCTTTGCACTTGAGTCTGAGTTTGTAGGATGTGGAGGAAGCCCCGAGAGGATGTACATGACTAAGACCAAAGCAATTGGCAAAGCCAGATCCCCATATGGGCCAGGCTCAAGAGGGATGGCAAAGAACAGGTCCCAGTGTGAGTGGCCAGGGTGTGCAAAGATTAGCACCTGGGCTTCCTCCTCCAGGATGTTTAGAGCCTCAGAGTCATCAACAGTGACTCCCTACCTACCACAGCCAGCCCCTCCTCTGTGCTGTACCCAATAAACACCCGAGGTGCTGGGTTGCCTGGTAGGCGTTCTCCATCACAGCCCACATCACCACCTGATCCCAGCTGCCCTGTATCTGTGTCTTTTCTTCCTTTCCTCTCTGCCCCTAGTTAGGGTTCCAGAAACCAAGCTGTAGGTTGTGGCCACAAAAACTATGTCTTTTGCCTTTTGCTTTTGAGTCTGAGTTTGTCTTAAAAAGCAGCAGGAATTTATCATAAGGTATGTGTCTTAGTTAGGGTTTCTATTGCTGTGATGAAACACCAGGGCCAAAAAGCAAGGTGGGGAGGAAAGGGTTTATTTGATTTACACTTCAGCATCAATGTTCATCACTGAAGGAAGTCAGGACAGGAACTAAAACAGGGCAGAATCCTGGTGGCAGGAACTGATGCAGAGACCATGGATGGGTGCTGCTAACTGGCTTGCTCAGCCTGCTTCTTATAGAACCCAGGACCACCAGCCCAGGGATGGCACCATCCACAATACGCTGGGCCTTCCCCTATAGATCACTAATTGAGAAAATGATTTACAGCTGGATCACGTGGAGACATTTCCTCAGCTGAGGTTCCTTCCTCTCTGAGGTCTCTAAAGTTGTGTCAGGTTGACACACAAAACCAGCCAGTACAGTATGAGAATGTGAAATTGGCTTAGGTTTACCTCCTGTTGGCTGGTTTCTATCAGCTGAGGTGTGAGGAGCATTGGGCTTGATTTCTAGGCCTTTGCTGTGCCCTGCTTACATGCAGAGTGAGGACCACGCTCACCACTTTAACAACAGCCCTTCTTAACTGCTGGTGGGATAAGTGTTGTCCCTCTATTACTCTTCTTATGCCTTAGTTACAGTCACTATTCTTCCAGGAAAACCTTAGTTATTTTCTAGGTCTTCTAGGTGATCACAGCTGTACTAATGGGAACTGTTAATAGGAGAGAAATGTTGCCTCCATAGTACGGAGACTTTCTTTGTAGCATGACAGCTACAACTATAACTGTCATATACTTCTGAGTAAGAGTGTTCCCAGCCCCCTCCACACTTAAAAATTTAAATTATTTAGCAGTGTCTCTGTGTAGGTATGCTCACACGAGTGCAGGTACCTGCAGAGGCCAGGGGTGTTGGGTCCCCTACAACTGGAGCTAACAGGTGTTTATGAGCTGCCCAACACGGATGCTGGGTACTGAACTTCAATCTTCTGCAAGGTTAGAGTGCAGACTCTACCTCTGAGCCATCCCCTGCTCCTATTTTGTATTCTGAAGTGTTGTGATGAATGTGAACTGCTGTCGCGGTGCTTTATGGGATTAAAAGCAGACCCTCTCATCAGATTGTCTTGTTAGAGGTTTCAAGTTGGTTAGGATATTGTTAGTTGCGAAATGCAATTGCTCCATCTTTTTAATATCTCTAGTCTTAGTTTCAAAGTGTTTCTGAACAGTGAAGATTAAGGCGCCCTGACTTGCTCTTATCCTCGATGCCACGGGGTACTCACGCTTTCCTGAATGTGTTGCCGTGGACGTTAATAGAGGTCACAGGGAGAAGGGAAGGCCTATGTTCAAGTTTGGGAAAATGGATTAAAGAGTCCTACAACCCTAATGCCTAAATATTTTGGAAACTGTAAGCAAAGAGGAGTGAATGTGGAAGGCCGACTGTCCCCCCCATAGGGACTGTCCCCCCCATAGGTGGCGTCTCCTCTCAGCTGATAGAGTACATCTCATATTGACATCTCTGAACTCCCCCCATTTGAATACTCATCTATAAAGGCTTCCTCACCAGGACTGTCTCTCAGCAGCAATGGCCCTACCCCTAGTTCTCTGGGGCCAGTTTCTAGAACACTGTTGTTTCTATGCAAAGACAGAAAGGTGCCTGGGACAGTAGTGTTAGAGAAAAGGTACAGGATGCCAGGGAAAGAGACCTCACAGACAGGTTACCACGCAGCAGTCAGCTCTGGCTGTCTGTCTGTGGTAAGGGTCAGCTCTGGCTGTCTGTCTGTGAGAAGGGTCAGCTCTGGGGATCTACTTGATCTCCCTATTTAGTCTTTGTTTTGGCAAGCACTCGTTTACTGCAAAATCATGAAGCACTTTAAAAGCAACATGGCGACCATTACACGGCAAGCCAGGAAACACATCAGCACTACCTGTAATCATGCACCACTTTTCTTGCATTCTCTAGTTGTTCGTTTGTTAGAAGGATGTTCCTAGGATCCGTGACAGTGAAGAAGTGATTGGCTCGGCCAACGAAAGTACTTTGGTCCCATCGAGGCTCTTTGATGTTAATGTTGGGTGGCACTTCCCCAGACATTGTCCCAGATCCTGAAAAGGGAAAGACCAGTCAAGTGAGGTGATACTGTTACTACAAGCAAGGTATTTGGCAGTCACACTCAACCTGCGTGTAAAGACGGCTCGGTGGGTAAAAGCTCTAACACACTCGCATGGTTACCTGTGCTCTACTCCTGGAACCTACATCAAAGGGAGGAGAATCAACCCCACAGGAGTGCCATTGACGTGCTTACGAGTGCTCCCATATATCACATACATACTCACTCTCTCACACACACACACAACACATTGTAAAAGCCACACAAAAATATGTCACAATATTTAAGTAAGTTTTGACTTCCATAGCTACCATGGGGTGTATACAGCCCCCAAGCTGCAACCTGGAACCCCTTTAAACCAAAGCGAGCTGTTCATAAACCTCAATGCATCTCAACCAAACTTCAAGAATTTGCCATATCTCTCTCCTCCCTTTTCTGTAGGAAAGCCAAAATTATTCTAGATAAGATAGAAACACAAAGTTTTAAAGTAACAAGGGCTGGGATGATGGCTCAGTCCATAAACTGCCTGCCACACAGCAGGAGGACCCAGGTTTAGATCCCTAGGGCTCACTGCCAGTCTGTCTAGCTGTTAGGTCCATGCTCAGTAAGGGACACTGTCTCAAAAGAATCAATGGAGAGTGACGGAGGAAGCCACCTGATGTCAGCCCCACCTCCATGTATATGGACCTTTGAGCTAAGCAGTGAATGTCAACGATACTGTGTTCTGGTCTAACAAATGTCATCCCCACTGGAAGTACCTGATGATGCACAAGATTATAAATCTAAAAATAATGATAAATAATGTTAGTGATTATAAAACGGAAAAAGAAGGCAGATCCTTTCAGCCTGTTCAACGCATAAACCACGAATCAAAAATTAAAAATCATTGTCTTCAGTTTACCGGAAGCATGCAAACAACCAGCCCTGACAGCCCCACAGAGCAAGAATGGCGCTTTCCCCTTCCTTCAGGGAATGCCTGCTTTCTGGTTCACGGCCATTACTTTATCCAGTGCTCGCTCACTTATTTCTGAGTTCTACTGTAACTTCAGAACCGCACTGTAGTGTTTTACCACTTGCTTATGGTATGCTGAAAGCCACAAGCTTATTATGCAAATAACAAAGAAATAAAATTTCTACAATCCAGTCTCTTTAATAATTATTACTGTCTCCAGAAAATTCCTTTGCTGGAAAGCTTTGCAAGTATAAAAATAATTTGGTAGCCTTTTAAAGTCTATTTATTTTAGAGCTTCATACCTGACTATATCCATTCCTCCAGTCTCTCCTGCGCCCCCCTCTTCATTCCCCTCTCAAATTTATGAGCTGCTCTTCTACAGTTATACAATATATATATGTATATATAATATGCTACATATAAACATACTGAGTCCAGTCACTATTACCCATATGCACATGGGTGCAGTGCAACCACTTGGGCATGGGCTACTTATCCCATGGTTCCCCCTTCAGCAGCTGACAGCACGTTCAGCAGGTCCACCCCACCACAACCCACTGGCTCTTACAATCTTTCCACCGTGTCCCTGGATGTTCACTTACACTTACTTCATGAAGTCCCTCCGATCTCTATTCTGGACCCACAGTAAACCTTTGTACCTCTATGCTTAGCTAGTGGCAACCTCCATTCTCTGACCCTTGGGCAAGCTTTATTCGTACAAGAAAGATATCACCACAGGATACATCATGTGGAGAGTTTTAACACACACACACACACACACACACACACACGCACACACACACGCACACAGACACACACACAGACGCACACAGACGCACACAGACACACACAGACACACACAGACACACAGACACACACAGACACACACAGACACACACACACACACACACACACACACACACACACACACACACACACACAGGCTTTCTGAGGCAAACACTCTAAGTCTGGACAAAGTTGGCCGGACACGTGACTCAGAGGGTGTTCAGGGCACAAACCTCCAGCTTGGTGGGCAGGCACTGGCCATGGTCTACACGAGACTGTCCTGCTGATGCTTCCTTCCTGCCCTCCCTGTGAATCCCCTAGGTTGGAGTGAACTGTGATGTTCCCTGGGGGGACACAGGAGACCTAATTTTTCTCTGTAGCACTCTTTGTCCTTTATGCTTAAAACAAATAACAAGGCAAAAATTTAAAAGTAGCTTTCACAGAAGTGCAGCCCTTAACAACAAACTATGTACAATGTATTAAGTACAAGCAACATTTTGGCTACATTGTCACCAACATAATGCCACTGTAATAGAATGGATACTTTGCGGCAGTATTGCATAAGAACTACACAGGATCTTACACACGAGTTGTTCAACAAGTTCACCATATAGACAGGGAAACTGAGACTCAAGGAAAGGAAATATTCTGTCCAGTCAAATGGCTGAAGGTGAGAGGGACCCCAGGAGGCTGGCCAGCAACATCACCTTTTCTCACCAGCTTTTTTAAAGGACAGTTAAGTTAATGTCTATAAAGCACTGGTGTCCCTGAAGTCTCCTTTGTCCTTGTCCACGATACTGTCTATAGAGCACTGGTGTCTCTGAGGTCCCCTTTGTCCTTGTCCACGATACTGCAAGGCCTCCAACATCAGAACCTCACAGAGTACAAGATGGAGCCACAGGAACACTGCAGAGGCCCCACCAAATGTCCCCTCTAAGGACAAAGATGGGCCAGGAAGTGAACGTTTTTGTGTCTTTTAAACACAGGGATAATTGTGGATATTTTAAGAACACACGCTCTCCCCTCAGGCCAGTGCTAGAGTAAGTCATTCCCCCTAACAGCTGTGTCCTTTCCATGCAGTACGAATATCGTAACAGATGGAAGATTCTAAGAGGCCACTCCCAACCCACAGAGGAAGGGGGGAAGCATGGCAGCTTTGCCTGCACAGTAACTTTCACACTCCAGGTTCAACTGCCAAACCTCAGAAACCACAAAGCCTCATGGATGGCCTTGCTCTTGGGGGCAGAAGAATGGCCTCCAAGGTGCATACAGCCTGGTCTCCAGAAGTGACAAATGCTGCATCCATGGTTCTGGAGCTTTGCTGAGGGTGTCAGCCCTGACCGTGAGAAGAGGGGATGACTTGATTATCTGAGGAGGTCCAGATCACAATAGGAGCCGGATAAATGGACACAATTACAAGCTGGAGGTGAAGGGAGGCTGGAAAGGCAAAGGCTCCTCCCAGGGCCTCCAGGTGGAAGGCTGACCCAGTCAGCCTGCTGACCTCCAGCACACTAAGAGAAGTACTAAATGTGTGGTTTGCTAGTGTGGCAAAGGGGACAAACAGGGCTCCATTCCCTCACTCTGAGTCCAAGTAGCTCTCTACTGGCACAGACTGGACACAGTGACCCGTGCTTCCCACTCCCAGAAAAAGAAAGGCCACCAGACTACTCAGCAATGCCACATCAGAGTCCTCAGAGACAAGGCTGATAACAAGCCAGATAAAACTTAATTATTTACTCTGATCAATTACACAAGCTTCCTTTTAAGTAGGAATTTCCACCTCCAGGCATAGCTTTCACTTTCTTCACTTGCATTTTCTCCAGGAATTGGTTGGTTTTTATAACCATCCTTCCTGCCTCTTCTCCCACCCCCACGCCCACCCTGACTCCCAAGTTCACCTGGGTCAGCCATGGGCAGGAACAGGAGCTGCTCTTGTACTTGGTACCCAGGAACAATGTGTATCAGGGGGAGGAGGAAGCAAAGCTGAGATGTTGCTTGGGCCAGCTTCACTCTGAGTCAAGAGAGGGCTAAGGAAGGGGGTTGCTGCCTGGGATTGTGGGCATACCTCTGTCCTCCTGCCCATCTGGTCAGACCACAGCAGCATGAATAACTAGCAGCTGGATGGTGGTACAGGGTACCTGGGTTTGTGGCCTGAGGGATGTTTGGAGATGGCTGCAGGGGTATCTACCTGGCATGCTTGATCCCGACTGACTGGGAGTGCCAGCCACGCACATATCTTTGGAGAAGAAGTGAGGTTGTTGTGAGGAGCAGGATATGGGTGGGGTGGGTGAGGTAGCAGGATTCCTGAACAGGCTAGCATGCAGAGAGCAGCTGTCCAACCGTCATAGACTTGTCCTGAAGGTTGAGACTGGGCAAAGTTCAAACCACTCTTTAGAGAAGTATTCTTGAGCCAGGAAACAAGAGGTTCCTGATGGTCAGTGGTCCTGGTTCTTCAGTCAACTGGGAGAGGCCACTGCCTGCCTGCAGTGGCAGAGCTGTTGCTCTGCCTCAGGCTGACACTGGAGACAGCATGGATGGTCATGTAGCCACAGACAGTTCAAGATGTTGGAGGGGATACACATTCTCCAAACTGCAGGTGGAGGCAGAGATAATGAAAAATGCCATACCTCAAAAGAACAGATTATATACGATACCAGAGAATGTTCAAGAACATCTCAACTTGATATACTGGAGGCAAGGGAAAGGTGCCCCAGGGAGACAGGAGACAAAGGACTGGGAGTACATTCTCTTTGCTAAGTCTACCGGAGGCTCTGACAGTTCTCCAGACTACTAAAAATGAATCACTCTAGACAACCAGGAACATTAAAGGACCACACTCCATGCCCGTGGCAGTGAATACTGCAGGCAGAGGAGGCACCCATGGCATTATCGGCTGATAGGAGGACTGAAGATGGTGAGCACTGGTACCGGGTTCCCATGCCACATGGGGAGATTTCTCGTGTTTCATGGTCTGAAGAAATCCTGGGATAGGGATCAGTGATGCAATCAAGCTAGCTCGCCTGCAGCAGACACACCAGAAGGATGACTTGGGGCAAGAGGCCTCATTGTGCACTTCAAAAGCTGAATTGTAACTTCTGGATTTTTGGTCAATTGGGGGTTAATTGTGACTTGACAACACCGGCATTAATTCTTACTAAAGGATCTTTTTTAATGAGTGATTTTAATACTTAGATTTGGCACCTTGGTTTTCTAAAAACACCCGTTTCTATGAGAGACAAAAAGTGAGATTTAAAACTTTTCTTCTGTAGTTCACTAAGAAGCAAAGGGATTTCAAGCCATTTGCCTATGAATAACCATTAACTTTTACTAGTCATCCACTCTCAGTCAGCCTCATAGACAATTTAGGTTGTCAGCTATCGAGACCATTAGTAATTATAGCATTATGCTGCTTTTAGAACTGGAATTACAAATGGTGTGAGCTGCTGTGAGGCTGCTGGGTCCTCAGCAAGAGCAATAGGTTGTAGGAGGCACAGATGTCCTTGCGCTCACAGATAAGCAGAAGGGAACCAGCAATGTTAAACATGCAGTGTCCTCTCTTCAAAGAGACACATAACCCGTTGTCTGCCCAAAAGGCTGGGAGTGAAGATGGTTTACAGGCCGATGCCCTTTGCACTATCTGTATGACCAAGACCATGCCAAGTCCCCCCCAGACTCTTAAGATGCCATATATAGTCAATCTATAGCATGCACCTTTCTTTTTCCTTTTCTTTTTAAACTAGTTTTACATTCCAACCCCGGTTCCCCCTCCTTTCCCTTTTCCTGCCTACCCTCATCCCTCATCCCATACCCTCATCTACTCCTCAGAGGGGATAAGGCCTCCCTTGGAGAGTCATCAAAGTCTGGGATACTAAGCTGAGGCAGGACCAAGTTCCTCCCTTCTAAATCAGGCTGGGCAAGGTAACCCATCATACGGACTAGGCTCCAAAAAGCTAGTTCATTACCTGGGATAAGTCCTGGTCCCACTGCCAGCCTCCCTCCCCCTCCCCCTTCCCCCAAACAAATCAAGCCACATAACTGTCACCCACATTCAGAGGGCCTTAGTTAGGTCCCATGCAGGTTCTCCAGGTATCGGTCCAGAGTCCGTGAGCTACAGCTAGCTTGGGTCGGTTGGTGGTCTCTGTGGTTTCCCCCTCATGATCTTTACCTGACTTGCTCATATGATCTCTCCTCCCTCTCTTCAGATGAACTCCAGGAGCTCAGCGCCGTATAGCACTCACCTTTAAGGAAGATGTCACATGTACTGTGCAAGGAATTTCTATGTAGTCATGCCTTAAGCTCTGTTGTGCACATGGGATTGAGTTAATTGTCACCAGAAAACTTTCCCCAAAATTGTACTGTGCTTAAATATGCCTACAGTAAACTATCAGGTGTCAGGCTCTCAAAGTTGTGCTGAACATGACTTCCTTCTTGCCTCACTCAGATTCTCTGCTGGCTCTGGTGTTTGCAGCGACACCCACAATAAGTGCTTAGTCATAAAGGTAACCTTTTTAGTTTTGTTTGTTTGTTTATCCATTTTGCACGTGTGTGTGTGTGTGTGTGTGTGTGTGTGTGTGTGTGTGTGTGTGTTTAAGTGCACACCCACATACATGAACATGGAAGGCCTGGTGCAGAGGTCAGAGGACAACTTGCAGGAGTTGGGACTCTAACTCAGGCTAAACGCTAGGTACCTATTGAGTCACTGTGCCAGACTTCAAAAACAGCTTTCAAAGGGGACAGGAACTTTCTTAGTGCTAACGTTTAATCTCTTAGTCAAGGTTCATGAAATTCATTAACCAACACAATTAACAAATGCAGCCAAAGCCCACTGAGGCTTTTCACTGGCCTGGGCTCATCTCCAACGTTCTTAACATGCAGAACATCAAGTTGAAAAGCAAACACATTATAATGGAACATATCCTACATTAATCTCTTCAAATGTGCACGCAGAGACCCTTCACACAGCAAGCTCACTGTGCCTGGGCCTCATCCAAGCCTGCTGAAGAGGTACTGTCAGACCACTAAAACAACAAACCTTGTTGGAGACTGGGCTAGCGCTGACTGGTGTTTGAATCCACACACACTGCTCTAAAATACTCCTCATGTCCATGGGCTCAAGCTGATTTAAAATTTACATCAGCCAAGTCACATGCAAACCAGAATGAGGAGCACAAAGATGACGACATCCTCACACATTATACAGTGAGGCCGATGGCTGGGTCAGCTCACTGCCAGCATCAGCTCGCAAACTGAAACAATGACTGAGTTAACTTGCTCCTGGCACTTAGAAACCTGTTTTTCATCATTTCTGTCTGGATACTCTAGCCAAAGAATTATAATTAACCAATAAAATTATTCTTATTTGACAATGAGAAAATATCAAAGAATACCCCTCCTCATTCAACCTGACCATAATGTTTCTTTAGATGTTATGGGGTCCCCCCCATCTCCCCTCCCCTCTCCGGCCCCCTCCCCCCCAAGCATCTCTGCTCTCCGAGGACTAGTGGACAACTGCAAAAACCACATCAAGAGAACTTGTTACTGAAAGAATTAGGAACATTTGGCTACCCACCTGGCTCTAAGATTAGATCCCTTAGAAATGCCAAGTAAGTTTTGCATTTGCAATCCTGGGAAGAAGGAGTCTGTTAGTCCTCCACCTTCCAACCAATTCACCAGCTTGTTGCCAGTGAAATTCATTTGTCTCTGCCACTGTTTCTCCTGTTCTTAGCTTCATTGGGTAACAGGGGAACCAGACCCCTCACGTTTACAACAGTGCAGTCCAGATCTTCACGAGCACATCTGTGAGAATACCACTGCCTCCCCTTTAGGGAAGCATCCTGCCTGACACCACACTGGCAGCATACAGCTGGGCAAGGGCAAGGGCCAGGGCCAACTCACAATAGCTGGGCCCCGGGCACTCCCTTCACAACCGCCTTCGTGCCTCCAGGTTAAGTTTGCTGAGATGGGGCACTGTCAACCTGTGGACTAGTTCCGTGAATTGACTTAAACTCAGCTCCTTGCCCAACTCGCCTCATCTCTGCCAGCTGTTGTGTAACTTGAGTCCTAGATGGAGGAGGAGGGTGGGGTGTGTACGAGAACTGCTGCAAGGCTGAAGACAGAAACTTCTACTTGTGGGCGTAACCAATCCCGAGTTCAAATCTCAGCTCTGCTGACTACCTAGAAAACTTATACACGCTATTCAACATTTTCAGAATCTTTATAAACATGATTTCTGCCTACCAATTAAATACTGACATTTGCTAATAGTCACTTTATGTGGTAGAATATTATTTTAACATGTGTGACTTTTGTTTATGCTGCATTTGTTTAACTCTGTGAAGCTGTGATTCTTTGCTTATCTAAAACACCTGATCGGTCTAATTAAAGAGATGATTGGCTAATAGTGAGGCAGGAGCAAGGATAGGCGGGGCTGGCATGCAGAGAGGATAAATATGAGCAAGAGAAGGAGAGGAAGACGTCAGGGACCAGCCACCCAGCAATCCATGGAGTAAGAATGAGATTTACAGAAATAAGAGAACAGGAAAAGCCCAGAGGCAAAAGGTAGATGGGTAAGAAAAGCTGGCTAGAAACAAGCCAAGCTAAGGCTAGACATTCATAAGCAAGACTAAGCCTCTGTCTGATTCATATGGGAGCTGGGTGGTGGGCCCCCCAAAATAGAAAAAGCATTTTATTTCAACTTTAAAAGCTGTCCTCACAGCAGCAACCCCCCCCCCCATCTAAGCCTTGGAGCCATTACTTCCTTCGGCACAGTAAGGCAGTTCACTAACTCAGCAATGTCCAAATGGGAACTTAAGTCACTTGCTGCAGGATCTTTATTCCCTTGAGAACCACCTGTGACCAGGGACTGCATCATAGACTGTGAAGGGGCAGAGCTGAGGTAAACCTAGTCTGTCAGAGGCACACTGGCAACATCCTAAGGCCAGTTGGGAAACATAGCTAGAAATAAACAAACAAAAAACCAGATGACCCAGAGTTAAGACATTTAGACCTGAGCTAGAGCAGTCTAAATATTTCAGTGATGCCCTAGCTTGTAGCTGCTGTTACTGACCTGTTTTTCCATGCTGGTTCCTGCATAGGGAGGACAGTTGTGACCTGCCCTAAGGATTGAATCAACCCTGACAACTTACAGAATGGGAACTGGACCAAGCAAATAAGACTTGGAGTATGGATTCTTTAACCCCACAAAGCAGGAATTACTTTTCACCTTAAATCCCATTTTTCTGATGAAGAAACTGGACAACCAGTCTAGTTCACAGAGGTGGTAGGATCATCAAGTAGAGGGTTACATTGACCTCACAAACAGAAAGAAGGTAGAGCCATGCTGGGGAGTGGAAAAAGCTGCTGTCCCCACTGGCGGCTGCTGGTGGAGAATGGAGCATGGCTGCTCTAGCTTCCCAAAGATCCTCCTCACAAGTGTCTCAGCAAAAGAAACTTAGATAAAAAACAAAACAAAATAAACAAACAAAAACCAGCAAAAAAATACCAAACTTCAAACTCTTAGTTACATGCCAAAACATACTTGATTACCTTTTTTTTTTTTTTAAGAGTTCTCTGAAATTTCATAGAAAATGAACAGGATGAACTTCCTTGGAGAATCAGTGACAAACCTTTAACCCTGGCTAAAGATTAACAATGGTGATCATATTAAATGGGAAAACAGGTTGTTGGCTAAAACTGCTGCTCTTTGGGGAAGTTAAGCAAAGGCCCAGGGCTGGGGACACAGCTCAGTGGCTGAGCACTTGCCTGGCTCCATTCCCAGCACTGGAGATGGAGGTGGGGCTTAGTGTTGGGTTGGCTCCTTTGGGGCTGGGCAGGTGTGAAATAGCCCAATAGAGCTGCTGTGGTCCACGGTTTGGGGGGTTCCTAGGGTTCAGACATGGGACTTTCCATGTAACATCAGACTGCTAAATCCTCACGGCCTCCTGAGGTATCTTCCCATGTTCAAGGTGACAGCCTGGGCAGTTCTGTCCTTACCACAGTTTTGATGTAAGAGGTGATATGTCTGCAATGGACAATCATGCTAGATCAATTTACCAATTTCTGCTTAGTCTTTAGCTAGTCGCCTGCCCCCAGTGGTCCATCCTAATGGTCGTGGTTTTTCAGGGGATTAAACCGTAGATAAGAAAGTTATATTCTGTGAAAAGAATTACTAGTTCGAAGAATATGGTAAGATGGCTCTTACTGCTCTTCCAGAGGACCTGGGTTCAATTCTCAAGTGGCTGGTACCTGACTGCAACTTGCCATAATCACATACAGCCCTAGACACATATACATAAAATAAATACTAACTTTTAATAAGAGCATGTCCAGTTGCAATGGGTTTGTGCTGTAAACGCCTCACTTTCAAGGATGGTGCTGGATACAGAAGTCAGCCCTGCTTCTCTGGCTCCACCCCCCATGCAGATCCATCTATTAGCACTCAGGTGACAGACAAGGCAACCTTGTTCATGTTCCAGTCCTCAAGATCACCTCTGAGCCGGGGCTGTTTACGAAGCCACCCAGAATATCGTGAAACCATATCCAGTTTAAAAAAATATTGATTTCTACTTGAGATGGTAGCTCTACCCAACAATTAAAAGAATATTTTGAACATATTCAGTCAAATGGTTTACCATTCACAAAGAATCAACTTGGGGTTGACAGTTTAACAAAGCGGCAGAGTGCTCCTTAGCAAGGACAAGGCCCTCAATTTGGTCCTCAGTACTTAGGGGGGAGGGGCAGGGGGGAAGGCAACTCACAGATTATATATACCAAAGTCTGAAATGATGTAACAAATTAATAGTATCAACTAAACAATAAATTTGAACTTTGTACACATGAAGTACCTGGGCACACACACATAATAAGTGATAAACAAACTTCACCACTGATAAGACTCCTAACAATGAATTTTTACTTTCTAATGAATAGCTACAAAAAAAGAACAAAGCAGACTACTATGGACTTCTTACCTTGAACTCCAAACCATACACTGGCCTTATCCACAGCTAAAGGCTCCTTCCTCACACGGCTGAAGCTGCCATTTCTGCAGCGATAGTCAGATACTTTGTTTCATTCTCAGGCACCAGAAAGCAACAGTCACACAGTAGGGGCTGGAGAGACAGCCAAGCCATCAACACTTGGTCCTCTTTCAGAGGAATGGGTTTGGTCCCTATCTTGTACATCTAGCAGCTCACAGACAGAACTTTCTGACTCACTATGGCCTGGCTATTTTCACAGCTTTCTTTGCAGGAAGTTAGAAGGGACAAGCGGATGTTCCCTCTTAGCCTGTAGCTTTTGTTGCATATTAGGCGGGTTTTTACCAAACTTTTACAGAAAACTAAATGCACTCTACATTTTGCAGACCTTTGGCTGCAACCCACACCTAACCTTTGAATAAACAGATGAAGCAATTCCTTATCAGAGCTGGGTGGGAACTGACAAACTCTTCCCAAACTGTCATTTCTGTGACTTTTGCGGACTGCAGTCCTGAAGGGAAAGAAGGGGAAGCTGAGGTCCTGATACTTCCTGTGGAACTTCCATTTGTCCTCCAAACAGCTCTCAAGCCTAAGCCCAACATGGTAGGAGCCACAAAATCCCCTTGCTTACCCGTGTGCCTGCCCCCTCCTCCCGCCTCTGCCTGGAAAATGGACAGAGATAATCATCTAGGCAGTAGTTCTCAACTTTCTTAATGCTGTGACCCTTTAATACAGTTTATGCTGTGGTGGCCCCCCAACCATAAAATTACTTCGTTGCTACTTCATAACTGTAATTTTCTACTGTTATGAATCATCAAGCAAATAAATAGCTGACATGCAGCCCCTTGCGCGACCCACCGATGAAATGCATTCAAAACAGGTGCAGCAAAAGAGGAATCTGGAGTGTGAGAAACTATGGAGAAGGGGTCCTGGGTAAGTGCCCGAACTCTGAAGGCCAGCAGAGCTAGGCTTTGCCATGAGGTCTCTCAAAAGACCTTCCCTGAGAGCACACCGAGGAAGCAATACAGGCATCCTCGGATTGCCTTGCTCTCTCCCTGGCCAGCTGTGACACTTTACGCGGGGTTACTCAACTTCTGAGCCTCAATTTTCAAATCGGGATTATGGAGAGAATATCAAGGATTTGGCAACACTGGATAAACTCAAAAGTCAGATCTAACCCAGCAGGCACAGACCTTAATGTGGTCATTGCCATTTGGGGGTTGCTGAAGCTGCGATGCTCTGCAGTGTGATGTGGGAGCTGAGGGTGCAGGTCCCACGCATCTATCTGGGGCCCATCGTTCTGTCTGAAGAGATTATGAGCTGGAGGGCGGCCACCAGGTGGTCTCCTCGCCGACCTCCGGGCCCCAGCTTCTAGGGGCCACCTGGTCACCTGGCAATCGAGCGCGTCCATCCTCGTGGAGACCGTCCCCCGGCAGCCATCTTGGCTGCATGCACCCAGCAAGTTTCGTCACGCGGTGGTTAGGGACGCGTGGCACGATGCGTATTGCGCCCTCCCGCTGGGGAGCCAGACCAGCTCCACGCGGGGCCCTCCCTAGCCCCAGGCGGGATCTGCGGACCCACGAGGTCTCCGGGCGCAGGTACCCATCCCAGGTATCCCCAGCGCGCGCAGCGGACCCCGCTGGGTCCCCCGCGGAACCCGAGACCTAACCGGCCCGCGCGCCCCGCAGCCCCGCGCCACTCACCGCCTCCCCGGCCGCTCCCCGCACCGCTCGTTCCCGCTCGGCGCCACCTCCCGCTGCCGGAAGCGCCCCGGTCCCGCGCGCCGCCCCCAGGAGCGCGGCCCTGACGCGCGCTCAGGACGCGCGGCCCCGCCCCGAGGCTCCTGCCTCTGCCTGGGCGTCACTCCGCAGGCTGCGAGCTCCGCGGTCTGTGCACGCCCCTCGTGCCCGCGCTTCTGCTTCTCGCCCAAGTTCATCTTCGCCGCGCTGTGCCGCCCCGGTCAATCAATACCACTGTGGTTCGGTTTGGTTTCCCTTTGGGGTCCACCCTTCATCATTGCTGTGCCCACTTTATCCAGTCACCCGCTCCTTCATTCATTTGGGTCAGTGTTTCTTAAAACGTGGCGTTTGGCACAACCATCGCTATAAGGAAACTTAGATGATAGACGTGCCACCACCTCATTTATACCTTCAAAAGAGTCACTGGCTACTAGACTGAGACCCGACCATAGGGGACATGCAGACCAGAGGCCTTTTCTGGAGGCTACTGAGCTTAGCCAGAAGGAAATGTCGGTGGCAGTTCACCTTGGTCTAGGTGGAGGGATGTATTGAATCCTGGACGCATTTTGAAGGCCAGCACAATCTGGCAAATGACGAATTACATTCTGTGCATAGGTAGAAAACTCTCTCTCTCTCTCTCTCTCTCTCTCTCTCTCTCTCTCTCTCTCTCTGTGTGTGTGTGTGTGTGTGTGTGTGTGTGTGTGTGTGTATTTCTAACCCAGCAATGTGACTGTTAAGTGTTTATGAGAAAATAAAGAGTCTGAAACAGCCAACCCATTTTGAAGGAGTAGATTGTCCCCAGTTACAAACTTTGGCACAGAGCCATGGGAAAGAAGGGAGGAAGTGTGTTTGTACCAGGACCAACAAGGAGCTCCATTCAGCCAAACAGACATGCCAGACCCTGTGGAAAGAAGGTCACCATGGTGAGATGGGAAAGAGATCACACTCCTGGCAGGAGCTTCTGCTTGCAAGGCTGGTCCCAGAAGCCCCTGCTAACACTGTAGAGAAAAGCAGTGTTCCTTCTGAATGTGGAAGGGGATGATGTGACCAAGCCCACAGATCCAATTAGCTACCAGTGGCTATGCCTTGGAGCCCGAGAATGCCATGTGACCTACTGCTTCAAGCTCTCGCTGCCTTGACTTCCCCAATGTGATGTGGCTCTTGAATATACTTGTTTCACAAGGCAAGGGGGAAGGGTAGGTATTTACTCAACATACCATCATCAATGGAATTCCTGCCTTAGGCAACATAGAACAAACGCAATTGCAGGCAAATTCATAAACCAAAATGGAAAATAAAACTCTGAGCAATATTTCACAGACATTTTGGATGTTTTTCATTGTTCTCAGAACACCTGTCTATCCTTAATCTGATTATAAGATGGACTAAAAACAGGATTGAGAAGGAAAACAAAGATCCAATATCCTCATTAGTTGTTTGTCAAGCTGACACAAGCTATAGTTATCAAAGATAAGGAAGCGTCAGTTGAGAAAGTAACCCTATAAGATCAGGCTATAGGCAAGGCTGTGGAACACATTCTTAGTGATTGATGTGGGAGGTACCATCCCTGGGCCCATGGTCCTGCGTTCTATAAGAAAGCAGACTGAGCAAGCCATGAAGAGTAGTAAACCAATAAGCACACCCTCCGTGACCTCTGCATCAGCCCTGCCTCCAGGTTCCTGCCTTCTTTTGATGATGAATAGTGATATGGAAGTGTAAGCCAAATAGACACTTTCATTCCCAAGTTGCACTGAACAAGGTGTATCATCACAGCAATGATAGCCCTAAGACACCCAACAAAGCACACACACACACACACACACACACACACACACACACACACCACACACATACACACACACACACACACACACACACACACACACACACACACAGAGTCTTACAAAGAGCTAATGGACTCAAAGAGAGATTGCAAACAAGTATCTAAGATAAATGGCATTAACCCAGTGTAAAACTTGCAACAGTAGAATTTCTAACTTGACATCTTTGCAACAGTATCTGTAACAAAGTGCTATGCAAGCCAGATAGGGGCCACCAGGTTGGCTGCAGAGCAGAAGGCATAGTAGATACAACCCCATCAAGTTTTCTGTTGCTAAAGTAACCACATATCATACATAACTCCATAACCCCAGGCTGTACAACAGTAACAGTGTGTTCTGTTCTTAAGTCTATGGTTGGCTGTGCATTTCTGTTTCTTTGGCCTACTCTCTGCACGCTTACTCATTTACCCCAAATGGCTGGTGGCTTTATCATCTCTGCATCTGAGGCCTTAGCTAAACAATTGGCTGGGCTGACTTTGCTCTATTCCAGTCTTTTTTTTTTTTTTTGTCTTGCATTGGTGGCCCTGGGTATGTTTGTACAGCAAAGGGCCAGATGGGAAGGAAGACAGTAGAGGCCAAGACTTAAAACATACACCCTTGCACTTCTGCTGTAGTCTGTGGGGTCCAAGTAAGCAACAAAATGATCACCCATTCAGGAAGAAAAGATCACATCCCTGCCAAGCCACACTGTGCAGGTGAGGAATTGGGTGTCCCCCAGATCCTGTCATATACCTCTTTGCCCTTTCAGCCCCTCGGTTCTTCTGGGAATAGACCCTCCTTCCACTTGATCCGGCCAGCTGAACACTTATGGGCCTTTTTCCTCTCAGATCGGCCTCAGCTGCAAGCACATGACCCACACTGGGTCAAACAGACTCTTGGCCTGAATTTGTGTTACACACCGGGAGAGACACATCACTCCTCTCCAGTGCCTCTGCCGTGTGCACAGGAACACAGACTGGGGGTGCTGAGCTAAGAGGATTTGAATCAAGGGAGACAAGTTACCCCTTTTGCCATTAGAAGTGAACATGCCGAAAGACTGAAAGATTGGAGGGCATGTCAAACCTCAGGCCTAGCCCATCCTGGAGCTAGGTCTGTCCCTGGGCTTCTGGTTATAGGAGCAAGAAATTTGTCCCTCCCCCACCCCATGTATGTCTTTTGAGTTGGATTTCCAGCCCTAGTTGGCTGAGGTGAATAGAACTGAATTTGAAAAGGTAGAAGGCATAGGTGGGCAAAGGAGGAAGAAATTGGAGGAGGCATTAGAATGGAAAGAGGGTGCCCCGTGTGTTTCCAGCATTGTTTAAAATAGGTGGTTTTTGTCGTTTGTTCGTTTTCCCCAGAAGTAGCTTTGGAGGGACTAAGCTGCCTTGAATGGTTGGGAAGTTTTGCTCTCCCACACTGCTGAGCCTGTGAAAACTTTGCATTCGAATGGACTTTGAGCTGAACAAAGCAGCGATGAAGTCAGCAAAAGTGGGGGCACATTTCTGAGCATCATAAAGTTTAGTGATCAGAGCAAAATGTCCCTGCATGCAGTATAGTCACGGTTTCAGCATGTGAGGCTCACTCTCTGAGAACCAGCAAATTGAATTGCAAACAAGATTGAATTACATGACAATCCCAGTTCCCTTCTCCCTCCCATCCTCCCCTACCACCCCCCCAACTAAAATCCTACCTATAATATGATATGTCCTTTCTTCTAATCTACACCTGACTCAACCTTTCTGCTTCCTCATGACGTCTGCATCCTTCCTTTTCTTCCCTTCTCACTCTTGTAACTTCCTCCCCCCTTTTCCCATGTTCTCAATTTGCTCAGGGGATGGTGAGCAAAAAAACAACGGAATCTTGAAATTTGCAGGAAAATGGATGGAACTCAAAGAAACCATTCTGAGCGAGGTAACCCAATCACAAAAAGACAAACATGGTATGTACTCACTCAGATGTGGAGTTTAGACATAGAGTAAGGGATTACCATCCTACAATCCACACTGCCAGAGAAACTAGTAAACAAGGAAGACCCTAAAAGAGACAAACTTTGTCCCCTGGAGAAGGGGATAGGGTCACCATGCCCAAGATAGTTTTGATGATAAAAGAAATATATGATGGTATAACTTTGATGTCCTAGTTAGGGTTGCTATTGCAGCACCATGACCAAAACCAACTTGGGGATGAAAGGGTTTATTTGGCTTATACTTCCACATCACCGTTCATCAAGCAGTCAGGACAGGAACTCAAACAGGGCAGAAACCTGGAAGCAAAGCTGATGCAGAAACCATGGAGGAGTTCTGCTTACTGGCTTGCTCCTAACCACTATCCCAGGGATGACCCCACTCACACTGGGTGAGACCCTCCCACAACAATCACTAATTAGGAAAATGCCCTACAAGCTTGCCTACAGCCCAATTTTATGGAGGCATCTTCTCAGTTAAGGCTGCCTTCTCTCTGATGACTGTTGCTTGTGTCAAGTTGACAAAAGTAGCCAGCACACTTGATAAGTATGGGAAGAGCATGTATGCACTTTCAGCAGGACCTCCCAGAATCTCCTGTCAGAGTTTTAGTATCTTTCTGTAAACTGAAGTTACAGAAATGAGTTTAGTATCTTTCTTTAAACCAAAGCCACACCTGTGTTAATGATCCACTCCAGGCTGGCTGGTTAGAAGTTTGCAATTACACAGAGTTGGGATGTTGCAGGAACAGACCCCGGTTAACTTTAGTCCTGTTAATAGCCACTGATTAGCCATAGTAAGTAAAAGCTTTCAGAATGTGAAGATAAGGATGCTCAGGCAGTAAGGTAGCCGAAGCCGATAGCAGAGACTTCCTCACTTTGCTGTGACCATCTAACTGATGTTTCTACGGATGTGTTTGAAAAATGCTGTGATTTGTGACTTTCTTTTGTTCTGTAATTGTCAGAAAATCTTGATACAGTCTCCACATTGCACATGTTATTTGGAGCAAACTGAGACTGTGTTTCTGGGCCATGGCCACTCATATTTGGCTCAAAAATGAGCTACCTCTTATTTCCTTCGAGGTAAGGGCTGTACTTAAAAAGATTAGTTAATTAGTTTAAAGTGTGTGTGTGTGTGTGTGTGTGTGTGTGTGTGTGTGTGTGTGTGTATGCACAAATTTATGTGCACCACGTGCATGTGATGCTTGCAGAGGTCTGAAGACCGTGTCAGCTTCTGTGGAGCTGGAGTTCAAGGCAGCTGTGAGCTGCTCAGTGTGGGTGCTGGGAACCAAATGCAAATCCTCTGCAAGAACAATACATTCTTAACAGCTGAGCCATCTCCCTTGCTCTGAGAACAGTGATTTTCTTTTATTACACTTCCTTCCAATATTTCCTTTTCTTACCCTCCAAACTTCTGTTCACACTGTCTGGATATCACCTCTAGACAGACAGGCATGGCCATATGCATGGTGCCTGTTGTGGCTTGAATGTGAAACACCCCTTTTAGGTAGGCTTGCATGTTTGAACGCTTGGTCCCCAGTAGGTGGTGCTGTTTTGGAAGATTATGCAAATTTAAGGAGGTAGAGCCTTGTTGGAGGAAGTGAGTCACTAGGGCCTGGCCCAGGCTTTATTTCTTGTTCTTTTGTTTCCTGAGTTTGGATACAATGTGACCAGCCAGGCTTTTGCTGCTATGCCTTCCCTGCCATGATTGACTGTCTACCTCTGGAACAGTAACCTGAAACAAACCCTTTCTACCTTAAGTAAAGTAACTAAGTAACTGAAGTGTCTGCAGCATGCCAACCTTGCAAGCAGGCGGCCTTGGCTTCTGAGTCCACCTCTGTTTTGACGTCAATGAAACCCAGACAAACTGGTACCGGAACTTCTCCATGCCTTGGCATTTACAGCCCTAGGCTGAATTAAAGTGTATATTTGACCTCAGGGCCTAGTGTTAAGATTACCAAAGTTGTGGACATTGAAGATAGCAGGTCACCGGCTCCAGGGAGTAAGGATTATTCCAAGTTTTTGTGTTAGAAATTTTAAAGCACTGGGATTGAACAGAACTTAGTCCCTCACACAGGCAACTGCTCTACCTGTAAACTATAGTTGGGATCTGTAAAATCCCTTTAAAACAAGAAAGAGGCTTAGTTTCTTTGCCCAGCTTTATATCCCTATTGTCAAACAGGACATTTGTTGCAGTAAACAGGTGCTTGTGAAATGGCATGCTGGGCACACACCTGTGCTTTCTGCTCTCCTCTCTCTCCTTACAGTTAGAGTTCCACATTATTCTTCACGTCCACTCATGATTTATTCTCACAAATATGAACATGCTCATCGCAAACACACTCTCCAAGATGTGTCTTTCGGGTGCTGGAGAATCTTCCCTGGAGGGAGCAGGTTTAAGATCCTGTGTCTTCAAGGCTTGCAAGTGAAGACAGGCTGTAAACACAAAGATAACCGAGATGTACAGCATGTTAGATGGTAGCAAATGCTATCAACAGGTAAAAAAGGGAGAGGTGACAGGAACTGTGCAGGTGATCCCATGGGGGAAGTGCCTGTCCCCAAGTGAAGAGCTGTAGAGAATGCCATCTGATGTTGCACGGGCTCTATTAGGTCTTAATAATAAAAACACAGAGTCAGATATTGAGGGGGGGGGAAGGACTGGAAGATCAGAGAAGCAAAGCAGCCACTAGCTTTTAGCTCTACCTCAGACGGAAGGGGTGATCCTGTCCTCAGACTGCATCCTCAGACTGACTGCTGTGCCCTGAGCTCCTGCCTCCTCCCGCCTTATATTCCCCTCTCTGCCCAGCCATATCCCTTTCTGTCTCCACTTCCTTAGTTCTGGAATTAAAGGCGAGTTACTCCAAGTGCTGGGATCATCTTTGTGTGAGTTCTGTTTCTCTTTTAGACTGATCAATTCTGTGTAGCCTAGGGTGGCTTTGAACTACCAGAGATTCGTCTGCCTCTGTCACCTGGAGAGCTGGGATTAAAGGCGTGCTCCACCACAGCCTGGCTTCTATGGCTAACTAGTGTGACTAGCTTTGCTCTCTGATTTTCTGGCAAGCTTTATTTGTTAGATCATAAACAAAATGTCACCACAATCTGATTCTGTCTTTGCTTTGTTGATTGGTTGTTTTCTCTCAAGTGATGAGGAAGCCTAAAGGCTCTGCATCCAGCAATCCAGCAGAGCCTTGCAGACAGGAGGAGAATGGCAGCAATTGGATGCCCACCATGAGCTGGCACATACTATGATGACCAATTTCCTTTAATTATAACATGACCATCAAGGTAAAAAGCAGAGGAACTGGTCTATTTGTAGAAGTGACTTTACACTGCTTCTGGGTTTTTCTCCACAGGAAATATATGTATGTTTTGTCGATGTTGGGCTAGGCTATTTTTGCTCTAGGAATGATAAAGCTATCTATCACTCATGTTAGTCTAGTGCTAATAGATTATGCATGTTGTTATAAATTAAGTTATAAGGTTAGATATAATATGCATATATAATATAAAATTATTAAGATAAACCAGTCTTTTTCATAAAAATCTAACAAAATTGTTAAATTTACAGTCTCCATGTCCATTAGCTATCAGACTTAATATTATCACAGAATACTCTCTCTATATTCAAGTCTTTGATGGAGGTAACATGATAAAAACTCACTAGAAATGTTACTTTTTTTTATAGTTTTGAGATGTTCTTTAAAAAATCTATGATGTTTATGTTTGTAAATGATACCCCTAATTTATCTGAAGTATATATAGAGAGCTCATAAAAGTAAATCTTCTAAGAGAGATTTATATGAAGTTAGGTCAATAATTACCAAAATGTTGTTTATAAGAAAAATTTCAATGCTCTGTATTAAAGCAATTTGACTTTATCAGAAGGTTGGTCTACCTGTAGTGAAATTGAAAAGTTCATCTCACGGTGTCAAGTGTCCTTGGCAGTGCAGGCTAGATCTCACACTAACGAGCACACACAAAGTTAATCAGTATCACAGATTGGAGGTCAAAGGCTCAGAGGCTGAGCAGGTCATGATAACGAGAGCCACACAGGACATGATCTGGGCCAAGTGAAGATGGCACACTCACCACCCAAGGGCTGAATATGCATTCTCACCAAGGGATTGTGTGGCCACCTTTTCTGATTTTTCAGGATTTCCAAAACAAAGTTTTCTAATGTTTTAAATGTTAGCAACTAAGTTATTATTAAGATAGATAACCCAAAGTTGTCACACACCAGGCTTGTGACTCTGGGCAGTAATTTTGTGACTTGAATATAGATCTTTGCTGTATAAAATATGCATCCCAATATATTATACTTTGAAAGAATAAGAGCAAAAATGATGAAAATAGGTTTGCTTGTAGCTATAATGCAGATTGACCTGTGCCTCAGGCTTTCAGTTCCTTTGTCAATCATGATATTCTCAGATGTTTATCTTAGGTGAGGCTGGGATCAGGGTGTTGGGAACACTGGGGTGAGTTAGATGCAGTCTCCAAATCAAGATATTCAGACTGGTGGGGTGATGGTGGCGGCGGCCCACACGCCTTTAATCCCAGCACTTGGGAGGCAAAGGCAGGTGAATTTCTGTGAGTTTGAGGCCAGCCTGGTCTACAGAGAGAGTTTTAGGACAGTCTCCAAAGTTACACAGAAAAACCCTGTCTGGAAAAAACCAAAAACCAAAAAAAAAAAAAAAAAAGAAAAGAAAAGAAAATATTCATTCAGACTGAAGGAGGAAGAAATTAAAACCCAGACTAGAAGCAGGTGATCTCAGCAGAAGACAGGGTAGAGGAAGGTGTGGTCCATCCTGGGTGTGTACTGGGGATAGGAGACAGATTCACTGAGGATCAAAGGATAAGTTGGGAGAAGAGGTGTGGGAAGGGACCAGCGTGTGTCTGCCTGAAGGCCCGATCAGTCAGCTGTGGGAGGGAAGCTGCAGCGGTTGGGAATGGTGGGTGTGAGGCGGTCCTGAATGTTCGGGAGGGACAGGTATAGCTGGGTCTCGTGGTTTATCTAGAGGACATGTAGGAACTCTGCCTTCAAGAGGGGCAGAGTGCCAGCACGGGCTCTGTCACTGATGTAAGTGGGGAGGGAATGGAGCCATGGCGAGGGCCAGAAGGACAGGGAATGTGGATGTGGCAAGCGAAGGCCATTCTCCAGGAAGAGTGTGGACAGTGGACCCATTGTCAGTTGCACAGGCTCTAGCTAGCTCCACACTGGAAACAACCAGGAAAATTGGAGCGACTTCCTTTTTTCCCTCCAAATGAGAACCCAGAATCTGGATTCTTCAAGCTTCTGTGTGCTCTGAAATGAAGGGGGCTGACACTGAAGATGGAACCATCCTTTCAAAATTGTAAGCTTGGGCTACTTCACCATTTTAGCGGCAACTGCCAGGTTGACCTGCCATTTACGGGTTAGGGGTACTGGAGATGGGCCAGCAAATAGAGGTCTTCAGCCCTTGATTGCCAAATACACAACCATCTGACACACACTTGTGTCCAAGTAACAGTCTAGCAGATCTCCCATGCGAGGCCCTCACAGAACACACGGCACAGTGGATCTTTTTTTTTAAAGGTAAAGTAATTCTGTGCTGGTACAGAGGCATGAGCCCATCATTTAGCATTTGGGAGGCAAAGGCGGGAGAATAACCGTGAATTAAAGGCCAGCCTGGTGCACATAGCAAGTTCCAGACCAAACAGGACTGAACAGAGAGAACCTGTCTCTGAAAGCAAAAGTGACAGGAAAATTAAAGTAGTGGTTGCTAGCTATTATGTCTTTTAAGTAGGTCAGACGCCAAAGATGGTAGCAACTGTGCTGAGGAGCTGAGGAGCCAGAGCTTCTCCACTGTTGGCCCAGGAGGAGCTGACTGGTCTCTAAAAAGAATGGTGTGTGTGTATGTGTGTGTGTGTGTGTGTGGTGTGTATGGTATGCATGTGTATGTGTGGTGTGTGTGCATGTGTGCGTATGGTGTGTGTGTGTGTGTGTGTGGTGTATATGGTGTGTTTGTGTATGGTGTGTGTGTGGTGTATGTGGCGTGTGTGTGTGTGTGTGTGTGTGTGTGTGTGGTGTGCATGGTGTGTATGGTGTGTATGGTGTGTGTATGTGTGTGTATGGTGTGTATGGTGTGTATGTGTGTGTGTGTGTGTGTGTGTGGTGTATATGGTGTGTTTGTGTATGGTGTGTGTGTGGTGTATGTGGCGTGTGTGTGTGTGTGTGTGTGTGTGTGTGTGGTGTGCATGGTGTGTATGGTGTGTATGTGTGTGTATGTGTGTATGTGTGTGTGTGTGTATGTGTGTGTGTGTGTGTGTGTGTGTGTGTGTGTGTGTGTGTGTGTGTGCCCCTACATTAGCACGTGCATATGTCACAGGGCACACGTGTAGGAGGTTAAAGGATAACTAGGGAGAGGATTTGGTTCTCTCCTTTTGTCATGTAGGTTCATGGAATTGAACTCAGGTCCTCAGCCTTGGCAGTAAATGCCTTTGTCTGTTGAGACATCTTGCCAGCCCAATCAAATTATCTTAATGTAGCTGGGTGGAATTAAGATGAAAACATACTTCAGCTTTCTTTGTCTGGGGTTAAGCACCGTTGTTCTTCTCCTTAACTCTTTGGAGAATGCCCTACTCTGCTTGCTGTTTAGATCCAGTCTCGTCATTCTGTCATCAAACACAATGGGTAGCAGGGTATCACACCTTGGTGAATAGGAAGCCTAAGTCAGGACAGCCAGGACATGAAAGGGTGGAAGAGATTCATGACCTGCAGCAGGCAAAGGAGCAGGGAATCATTTTCAGAGCAATGCTCTCTAAGAGAAAAAGGGGTATGGGGATTTTTTTCAGGGACTGTTCCTGTTCGTAGAGAAGTGGCCCCTGAGGTCTCCTTATTTCTCTCCCATGGCCCTTCTAGGCTGTCTCTGCTCAGCCTCCTGCATCTCACTTGTGCAGTACAGTCCTAATGGTGACCTCATTAAGCAGGTTGCAAAAGGGTGGAGAACAGAGGCCCAAGGAGGGGACAGGTATACTCTAAGTGACTCACCTTCAGCAGCCCAGGTATCTCTCTGCCAGCATGTGAATTCCTGGCCCTTCTGCAGCCCCACATGCAGAAGTTTCTCAAGTGGTCCAGTGGAGCCTGAAGCATCACTCCTTTATCTTGCCTGCTGCACAGAGAACTCTCCTGAGGAACTGGGTTTGCTTTGGGCTGACAGATACGGAGGAGAAAGGAAGACACAACTGTCAAGTGATATCTAAGTACCCCTCCTTCCAAAGAGAGGAACTAAAGGAGCTCAAATTTCTTTTTTTCCTTTTCTTTATTTTTGGTTTTTCAAGACAGCGTTTCTCTGTAGCTTTGGAGCCTGTCCTGGAATTTGCTCTAGAGATCAGACTGGCCTTGAACTCACAGCGATCTGCCTGTCTCTGCCTCCTGAGTGCTGGAGCTCAAATTTCCCACAGCTTTCCTGGGTTGGATTTAAGGTACTCAAAGTCTTTTGGTTCTTAGAAAGGCATCGGGTTAGTCTATGTATGGACAGGGAAAGAGTCTGACTTTTTCAAGGCTACTTATAAGTAGATATGAAAGTTGGAACTCTTTAGTCCAAATATGGCCTGCCAGGTGTATATATGTCCCCTCCCCTATCTGTGTTACCATGCTGCCGAGGCTGGAATGTGAAGGGTCACATGGAAGTGTCCTAGTGATGTGCCATTTAATGTTGACACACCGATCCATCAATTTTGTCCAGTGTGTTCCATGAACAACAACAATAATAATACCATCCTGCAGAGTTTTCTATTGCAACAGCAGATATAATGGATAGAAGTATTTTGCAAACCTGCATAATGATTAATGTACGTACGGTTGAGAGAAACAGGCAGTTGTATTAAAATTGACCCTAATGGAAACAATGTAGCAATTACCACTGAGCGCCATGCAGCTGGTGTGCCAGCTACAGAGGTGAGTAGGGTAGCCTGCATCTGCCTGTGGCTTCCCATTGTGTTGCTCAGGGTCACAGTTTAGTGATGGATAAGACAAGTTGGAACTAGTCACTTACCTGTAGCTCTACTGCAAAGGAATCTCGGAAATGTGCTTTGAAACTCTCCATCCCCTAAAGAACAGAGGAGAAAGCCCGGAGAGGCTTGGAATGAGTCTGTTCAGTGCCTGTTGTAATCACTGTTACCCTGCATAAGCCAGAGCTTCAAAGTACAACTGTAAGCCTGCTTGCTGCTTTGGCTGCAGATTCTGTTACAGGTGTAGGGAGCTTTGAGTCTTTTCTCTCATCCAAATGTATTTCTAGTCTGTTTTCTTGTATTTCCTTTGAAGAAATTCATAGCACTGGGTGTGGGGACCCAAGTCTTTAATTCCAGTATGGGGGGGGCAGAGGCAGGCAGATCTTTGTGAGCTCTGGGCCAGGCTGGTCTACAGAATGAGTTCCAGGACATACAGGGCTGTTACACAGAGAAACTGTGTCTCAGGCGGGGGTGTGGGGGTAGAAATTCATAGCAAATATAGTCACAAGTTGTAAATATCCAGATTTACCTGGAGACAGTCTCTCTCTCTCTCTCTCTCTCTCTCTCTCTCTCTCTCTCTCTCTCTCTCCGTGAGTGTGTGTGTGTGTGTGTGTGTGTGTGTGTGTATTAATGAAGGATTATAGAGATAGACAATTTCTTTAACGAGTACTGCCTGTTATTAGTTAGAGAGTGATCTCAGGCAAGTTGATAAATAGTAGTGTCTTCATATTGGAAATAGGCCGATAAAACTTGTATCAGAGTTGGTCCATAGAGGGCACTAATGGGATGATATTTCCTTCCCACTGTTGCTTTTTTAGTTTTGTCTTTTGAATGTATTTCATTTTAACAAATATGAGCAGTAATAATGGCATTTATCACAGTGGGATGAAAACAGAACATTTTTATACTGGCTTTGATTCAGAAACTCCATCTTTCAGGAATTGGCTTTGCTTTGATATACTTTCATACAACTAATTAGTTCTATAATTTGTAAGTTAACTTAATGACCTCTTGCCCTGCCATTGAATCTCATACATTAATTATATGCTCAATCTGGCTTTAAGAATAATATGTGCTGATATGAAGACTGCTTTTTTCAATTTATGAATTTGTTTTCCACACTTCCAAGTAGTCAAAAAATTCTAATTAAAAAATAATGTTTGTGTATCTTGTGTTTGAGGAGTTGGCTTCGACCCTCTTGTGCTTGACAGAACTTATTCTGTTATGGTCAAGGATTGTTGCAGATATGGCTTTATTGTGTTCACAAAGGTTTATGCCTGAAAAGCCTCCAGTGTGCCATGCTGAGACAGTAGAACTTTTAGATTAAGCCGACTGGGAGGTCAGCAGGCCCTAGGTCATCACCCTGGGAAGGGTTGACATGGCTCTTACAGAGGCCCAGTTAGTTCTGCAAGAGTGAGCTCTGGAAAAGAGAAAGCCTGGGTCTTGGCTCTCTCACTTCTTGTCTTCTCATGTGACATTTCTTTCTTGCACACACTCCCCCTTTACACCTGTCACATTGTGATAGAGCCAGAACCGCCCCCCACCCCAGCCAAGCAGGCCAGCATCCCATGCTCCCGAATCTCCAGGGCAGTGAGAAAAATTATATCTCTGCTCTGTTTGAAAAAGAAACCCAACCTTAGATATTCATTGTAGCAGTGGAAGACAGACTAACACAGCTTCCTGACTTCACCAAGTGGAGATTGTGGACCATAGAGTCTTAAAGGACTAGACAGGACTTCACCAGCAACTTCGTTTTGTGACTTTGGGCAGACACATTCCCCTTTGGTCTCCCAATCTTCTCACCCACACAGGATTCTTATGGAATATTTTGTCAAGGCCCAAACCCAGGACCTTGCAGTGTGGTGGTTTTGACTTGTTCCTGGGCTGTCATGCACACATGTCACCCATGGAAAGAGAAACCTGAACAAAATTGTAATTGTGAAACCCAAGAAACCTTAAGTGTGGAGTGGCTGAACAGACAGGGTGACCCAGAGTGACCTCAGCAGATATTGGTGTAAACAGAACCTGGAAGGAGTGTGCAGTACACAGCAGCTGTTACTTGTTGCCAAGAGTGAGTTAAGGATGCTCCTTGCTTGGTAGATTCTGCCACATCTTGTAGCAGCCAGTTTTTCAGCTGATGTTCTTTGGCAAAAATGAGCCTACACTGTATGATTCACGCCACAAGAGGGCTTCATAGCGCAGTGCAGGTGATGAGGCCACAAGCCTGAAGGAGGTCTGCTCCACCAGACCTCACAGACTAGCAGGAACGTCCTGGGGGCTGCAGTAGCAGCACCCAACAGGGACTCACTCTGCAGACACCATTGGTGGTTCATTCAAATAAAAGTAAAGTGTAAATTATACCCTTCTTTTTCCTCCTTCTGGGTTTGAGCCACAGAAATTCACCATGGCTATGCTAAGCACAAGGGACTTCGCTGGATGGTCACACTGGGTGGACAGGGTGGTTTGGAAATGGACAGGAAGCAAAGCCCTCAGAGTACAGAGCAGTCCATAACCAAAAGTTACAAACAGAGTCTCCTAGCAGAAGCAGTCTGGTCAAGGTGACATTGGTGGGACACATGGCTTCTCATTCACTCAAACTTTTCTGTCTTTCCCGTCCTCCTCATGGAAGAAGCACCTGGTTACCCTCCCTCAGGTCACAAGTCTACCCCAAAGTGAGAGTAAGCAGGCTGCTTTATCATACCAAGACAATGCATTCAGCAAAGAGCAGGTAGCTGCCCAAACCCAACAAATGCACACTTGAATGACAGCCTTTGCTAGGACAAGGTGATAGAAAGTGACAGTTCCAGATCTGTCCCTGCTTCCTTGGTGTTCCACAGAGAAGACTTCATTTGGTCCTCATGGTCTTGTGGGTCGATAACATTCTCAGGTATAGATAAAGGAAGCCAGAAGGGGGAGACCTGGTCTCACAGCAGTTATAGATGTACTCAGCCTTCAAACGCAGGTCTGCCCTTCCACGGCAAGTCCTTGATGACTTTCTCCTCATTGTGACCAAATTCCCAAGGAGAAGCAACTTGAGGAATAAGAGGTTTATTTTGGTCAATGGTATGAGGGGGACATAGTTCACCCTTGAGGGAAGGCATGCCAGCTGCCACTGCGGGGCAGTGAGAACGTGAGTCAAAACTGCTTGCTTGCCTCTCGGGGACCAGGAAGCAAGGAGCAGACCTGACGCAGAAGTGGTTTTAAAGACCTCAAGGCCCACCCCTAATGACCTACTGCCTGAATCAAAACTTCAACCACCCCCTAAGGTTCCACAACTTCCAAAGGAACCGTGGGAAAGGCCTTGGTGCAGGAATTGCTTCCCGAACTGAAGGATTCCCTTGGGGACTGTCACATATCTTCTAGGCCCAGTGGAAACTCTTGAAGCTTTAGTTTCTCTATAGAGCAGTCAATTCCAGCCCAAAGAGTCCTGTTCAGCAATGTTTGCAAAGACATTGATAGGCACCATATTGTCCACAGTGGTTAAAAAAAGCTCTCCGTAGTGACTGAAATAGTTTCTGAACACAGTGTAAATAATTTTTGTGAATTAACAATTCTTTTACCTTGGCTTAAGCCTTCCTTCTCTTTCTTTCTTTCTTTCTTTCTTTCTTTCTTTCTTTTTTTACTAAGCTCATTCTTTGTTTTTAAAAACAAGAACAACAAATGAACCACACTGTACTGTGTGTACAAAGGTAGCTATCATTTAACAATAAAATACAAACTCTGAGATCATAGAGATGTTTCTTTTTTATGGCTGTGGTCTTAGCACATGGATCAGCAGATGGCCAGTAACACACACTCAAAGACATTTATAGACTAAATGCTGACATTTGCAATGGTTGCATCTCTTATCAAAGAATTGACTATGTGCCTGACCCCCCAAAGCCAGTGTAGGCCAAACAAGACTCTCCATCTCTCAAAACTAAGGAATTTAGATGAGAGACAGAGAGCTTGGGTGTTGTTACCACAGGTGGGGTCAGGGCTAGAACCTGTGTAATAGCAGGCCTGGATCATGAGATGGTAGACGGGTGTGAGTAGAAAAAGAAAACCCATGGGCAGCTAGATGGCTTAGTGGATAAAGGCACTTGCTGCTCAGTTGGACAGCCTGAGTTCAATCCCCAGGATGCGCACTGTGGAAGGGGAGTCGTTCCCACAAGTTGTCCTCTATCTCCACATGTGTGTTGCGGCACACGACTGACTTTAAAAATACACACGAATATATAACTGTTAAGCATGTTGTTATTAAAAGAAAAAATCCAAAAGAGAACTCATAGCCCAGTGCCATGTTGTCCACTCCCCAACTCCAGCTGCTGTTGCTTGCCAAGAATCTTTTGCCCTTTTGGGTTTAAAACAGGAAATTTTCAAGAATAAAATGTAAAAGTTGAGATCTTTCCTGACTTTTTGACATCAAACAACAAAGGACAGTAAAGTTCCTCAAGGTAGGAATCCAGGGAGGAGAGTGATTTCCCCAAGACGGGGAAACCAGGGAGATGAAATGGACAGGTATATCACTTCCTACTTCAAGAGAATCTCCCATTCATGGTGCAGTCTGTGGGAAATCAAGAGCAAAATAGCTAGAAATTGCAAGAGGGAGGGAAAGAGGGAGGGAGAAAGAGAGAGAGAGAGAGAGAGAGAGAGAGAGAGAGAGGAGAGAGAAGAGAAAGGGGGAGGGGAGGAGGATTGAGAGGAGACAGGGAAGGGAGAAAGAAAGAAAGAGAAAGATTGGGAGGGAGAGGGAGGGAGAGAAAGGGAAAGAGAGAGGGGGCAGGAGGGAGTGAGGGAGAGAGAGAGAGATAAAAGGGAGAGAGAGAGGATATCTATATCTTCTGAGAATTAACCACCACATAATAATGAGGAAATGTAAATGAGAATTTGATGGACTCTCACAAAAGCCCATGGACAGTACTTGTTATCAACAGCCAGACTTGAAAACCCCACAACTCATGGGGCATAGGGCAGAGGGACACAGAAGAACCGTCTGTCTCCCTTATATTCCAATAGCCTTGGGTCAACAATTGTCTTGTTCTACTCAATACATCTTCAAGGCAAGATCTGAAAAGATCCAACCATTTTTGGGTAATTCTATAGGACCCTGGAAGTTAAAAAATGTCCAACTTTTGAGGTATAAATGTTTGAGGAGACGTGGAAGAATGCCATTATAATGTCCTTATGCACATGTGTGCTAATTGGTCACTTGGAGGCTGGCTGTGAGAAGATAGATTTCTGTGCCTCTATGACACAGACTCAGAAGGAATCACGAACATAACGATGGGTTAATAAAGAAACAAAATGATGAAGGAGATGCCATGGCAAGGTCTGGAATGTGGCTCAATGGTAATGTGCTTGCCTAATGTGTGAGAGGGCTTAGGTTCAGTCCCTAGCACCTTAAAAACCAAAACCAAACCTCAGCTAAGCCTCTAAAAGAGAAAAAAGAACAGAGTTCCATAACAAAACACACTGTGCACTCCAGCTGTCAAGACCCACCCAAAGGGACATTTAAAGTTGTGTGATGTCCCAGAAGAAGAAACCAGGACACGGGATCAGGGATTTCCATGGTAGTGTATGTAGCAAGAATTCGAATTACTTGCGGAAGACCAAAGATATCTACTCCCCTTACTAACGCTGTAAGCAATCATTTTAGGTATAAAGCCACTTTTAATAATTCTGAAGCTGCCTGCATACATCATTTGAGAACAGTTGACTGTGCAGTTGCCTGACAGTGCCTTCTATAGTCACTGACTTTTATAATCCCAAATAAAAAGTTATTGCAAATGTCTTTTTAACCTCTATTTCCTCACCATGCATAAATCACAGTATAGCTTCAAAGACATGCTGATTTGGGAAACAAAGATGCTTTTGTGTTTGTGTCTGCATTCCCAGCAAGATCGAATGCTAATATCTGCTCGCATTTATATTCATGTTCTTACTGTTTGTGGGGAGACTTTTAAAGAACAAAATGGAAGGATTTGATTCACCCTGACTCCAGAGGGGGGGGGAACAAAACAAAAAACCCCAAATCTCTAGCCAAACTTTGGGATCCTCTGGTGTTCACACGTGCAGGGTGAAATCCTGAGATTCAAGCTCTCCTTTATTCTTCCCTGTTCTCCTAGAGACTGCATCCACATGCCAGTGAGCTAGCTACGCTGGCAGGAAAGGGTCCTGGGTCTGTTTCTGAATTACAGAACCATAGAGAAATAATCTAACATTCTTGTTTCCTGCAGATGAGAAACACATCAACCATCAGGAGCACATTGCTTCTTTTCTCCCTTCTGGGCTCTTCTCAAGTATCTTCTATTCGCTGGCTTCGACAGGGGAAGAAGACAACTTGATGCTTTGACACAGAAAATGGCTGACATTTTCTTGTGGTTGGGAAATATTATTGGGCAAAGTGACACCAGACACAGGTTTGAGCTGGTTTTAATAACTTAGAGACATTTTAATCAGAGATCTCTCAGAGTAGCTGCCAGTGTTGAAAGAAACAAGGTTGTCTAGTGCACCATGATCAGCCCCCCCCCCCGCCCCGCCCCGCTCTAGTTCACATGAATACTTTGGCCGGGACTGGCATTTTGGGCAATGCTATGCCACCTGAGACAGACTTGTTATGGTTGTCATCTACTTTTAATTTAAAGAGCAGTGGTCATTTCCAGGGTTGGTGGTTTGGGGACACCTCTGAAAGGCAGTCATTAGGGGAAGTTTTACCCCCAAATTGCCCTCATTGTCACCCCCAGCTTCTGTTGCTACACTCTTAAGAGTGTTACTGTAGACTCCCCCCCCCCAATTACAATATTGTCACTTTTCCTCAAGAGCTAGCTAGAGGAGGACTTTCCCTCCCTAAGGAGGCCTTCCTCTTCCAGTGTGCCAATCTTGCTCCTGTGGGGGTCTACAGGTTGAGACCCGCTGCTCTAGAGGAATGTAGTTCTTGGGACACATGTCTGATCACTAGTCCATGGAACTTGGTGTGTGACAGCAACTTTATCATGGGAGGACAGAACTGTGAGTCCGGGTGGAGGAGCACCTGTGTCAATCATATGAGTAGCGCACCTAAAAACCAAGATCAGATTTCTTCTGGCTAATTAGGATTGCTATTTAGGTTATTTAGAGAAAAAGATGGCATTCACTGTGGTGTGTGGTTCTCATGGAGACAAGAGCACTCCTTTTAAAAAATGATCTCTGAGTGATTTCTGTCCATGAAGGGCTGACTGGGTCTGTATCTGGTGCCCCAGGTTTTCTGAAATAAGCATCTCATTTAATACTTACGGTAGTCCTCATCAGTAAGCACAAGAGTCCAGGCAGAGTGACTCGCGGGTTCCATGGTTAATCTCTTTTCACGGAGATAGGAAGGCACTCCGATGTGGCATCTATGCACGGACATTTCCTGGGACCAGGCATTCCCGTCTCTCTTTACCACTGTGGTAATTGTTCAGATCATGGACCATAAACTAGATGTGATCGTGTTGAAGAACATGCAAGCGGCCGTCAGGCACACAGGTCACCGTCCTCATTAGCTGATGTGTTAACTTTGAGCAAGACCCACACTTTCCCACACTGTTTAGCTAGAGATGTGCAGGCCTGTGAGGAAGGAGTTTTGCAAGACACTGAACATCATAAGGTGTGTGTGTGTGTGTGTGTGTGTGTGTGTGTGTGTGTGTGTGTACGTGCGCGCGTGTGCATGCATGCGTGTGTGTGTGCGCGTGCGTGCATGTGTGAGTGTGTGTGTGTGTGTGTGTGTGTGTGTGTGTGTGTGTGTGTGTAGGCACAGAGGCTTTTGAGTTCATGCCAGGTATCTGTTCACTTGAAGGGTGCAGCGGGCACATTGTCCTCACCGCTGCTCCAGCCCTGGCACACACTGGGCACAAAGGGGGGAATCCTGGCTCAGTAAACAACATGCTAGCCAAAGGGAGGCCCTACTCTTTTAGGGGTATTTCAAATGAGGGAGCTCAGAGTGCGGAAAACTGTGCTTCTAATCTTCCAGATTCTGGCAATCGGGGACAGGGAAAAGCAGGGTTGAGGACCTGTATCTTGGGGATACAAAGTCTCTGATCTGTTCCTGTTAGGGTGCAGGAAACCATAGGCGCCGGCAGAGGGCGCCAGGTGCCCGCTGAGCAGGTAGCACAGTGTTTGGGGTGCTTGCGGGGCGCGGGTCACGGGCTGCACTCGTGAGTTGACCGCAGAAGCGACTTGGCGGGCGGAGCGCGGAGCGAACGGCCCGGGAGCTGGTGCAGGTTTGGCAGAGTCGCGGAGCGTCGCCTCCCAGAGTGGTGAGCACCGGCGACCCGGGGTTCCTGGTACCCCAGGTGAGGGACAGCGCCGTGGCGCGAAGCGGGCAGCTGTCCAGGGCTTGCGGGGCGTGGGTGTGGGCAGGGTTGGCTCTGACCCTGAGCTTTGGATGGAACTTGGGGTTGACCCGGAGAGGCGTTGAGTGCAGGACCCAAGTTTGGCTTACTTAACATTTGAACGCCAGGATTTGTCCCTTGGGTTGGGTTTTGTGCCCCGGTCCCCTGGGTGGGCGAGATAGCCAGAGGCGGCAAGGCGATCACGTAGGCGGCCCACAGCCCTGCTCCTGCTGCGCCAACGGGGAACCACGTGTGGCTGTCGCCCGCCACTCCGCTTGTCAAGCTCAGCCCATCCCTGGGCCGGGAGGGGACGCGGAGGCGGGGTGGGCTGTGCTCTGCTGGAACCCAGCCGGCCGGTGCCCTCGCCCCAGCGGCTGTGCCTCCTGCTGCTGCTGCTGCTGACAGGGAGCCGGTGCCGCCATGGGGAGGCTCGGGTTCTTGACTTAAGATCGAGGAGCCAAAGGGAAGCCCTGCTCTGGGTTTCCGCAGATAGGACAGGAAAGCGGTCCAGTGACTTGTCCTGGTGGTGTCCTCCCAAGGACACTCTGAGAGCCCCTGGGGCAGTGATCTGTAGGTGGCCACGGTGGCAGGGGGTGCAGCTTCCCTGGGTACCTGGGCTGGGATTCCTTTCCCAAATCCGGCCCAGAGATTTTTGTGCATCTGGAGGGGAACACTTGCTAGGCCGGCAGGACTCGCTGTGGGAGCTCCAGGAGTTTTGGGAGAGGAGACCCAAAGCAAGGTAGGTGGTCTTGACAGACTTGTCCCATAGATGATGAGCAGGGATTTAACGTTGCTAAAGACTCGAGCTGCACGTAGTCTTGGTGAACGACTTGGTATTTTCCTTTGCTTTTTAGGGCACCTGGAGAGATGTGGCATTAGGGACTTGGAGGAGAAATACATGTGTTTTAAGCTGTGTCTTGGAGGAAGAGGCAGCACCCCTGAAAAGCGACCATAATTGACCAGGAAGAGGTCTCAGTCTCTTGAGTTGAAGATTTAGAATATGCTGAAAAGCTGGTGCTGTCTTTGGGGAATTTAGGGACCAGTCGGTGCCCGGGAGACAGATGGAAAGCAAGAGGGTACTTTTACCGGCATGGCTTGGATTGCTCCCGGGAAGGTCCTGATGGAACACCTCTGTCCTTTGGTCCGGGCAGCAACTGGAGCTGGGCAAGGGGCTGCTGGCTGGTGAGTGACCAGGGGAAGTGTGGCTAAGCCTACTCGAGAATCCCAGGGCCAACCCACCCAGAAGTGCTTTCCTGTCTGGAAGATGGCTCCGAACACTTCTACCATGGATGGGGCCGGGGCCGGGCTGCCAGTGGAGAGGGATTTCTCCTTTCGCATTCTCACGGCCTGTTTCCTGTCGCTGCTCATCCTGTCCACTCTCCTGGGGAACACCCTTGTCTGCGCCGCTGTCATCAGGTTCCGGCACCTGCGGTCCAAGGTGACCAACTTCTTTGTCATCTCTTTAGCTGTGTCAGATCTCTTGGTGGCTGTCTTGGTCATGCCCTGGAAAGCTGTGGCTGAGATTGCTGGCTTTTGGCCTTTTGGGTCCTTTTGCAACATTTGGGTAGCCTTTGACATCATGTGCTCCACCGCGTCCATCCTTAACCTCTGTGTGATCAGCGTGGACAGGTACTGGGCGATTTCCAGCCCTTTCCAGTATGAGAGGAAGATGACCCCCAAGGCAGCCTTCATCCTAATTAGCGTAGCATGGACTTTGTCTGTTCTTATCTCCTTTATCCCCGTGCAGCTAAGCTGGCACAAGGCAAAGCCCACGTGGCCCTTGGATGGCAATTCCACTTTCCTGGAAGACACTGAGGATGACAACTGTGATACCAGGCTGAGCAGGACGTACGCCATTTCATCCTCCCTCATAAGCTTCTACATTCCTGTAGCCATTATGATCGTCACCTACACCAGTATCTACAGGATTGCCCAGAAACAAATCCGGCGCATCTCAGCCTTGGAGAGGGCAGCAGTCCATGCCAAGAATTGCCAGACCACCACGGGTAATGGAAACCCCGTGGAATGTTCTCAATCAGAAAGTTCCTTCAAGATGTCCTTCAAGAGAGAGACTAAAGTACTGAAGACACTGTCTGTGATCATGGGGGTGTTCGTGTGCTGCTGGCTCCCCTTCTTCATCTCAAACTGTATGGTACCCTTCTGTGGGTCTGGGGAGACCCAGCCGTTTTGCATCGACTCCATCACCTTTGATGTATTTGTGTGGTTTGGGTGGGCAAATTCTTCCTTGAACCCCATTATTTATGCCTTTAACGCTGATTTTCAAAAGGCATTTTCAACCCTCTTAGGATGCTATAGACTTTGTCCTACAACAAACAATGCCATCGAGACAGTGAGTATCAACAACAATGGGGCTGTGGTGTTTTCCAGCCACCATGAGCCCCGAGGCTCCATCTCCAAGGACTGTAATCTGGTCTACCTGATCCCTCATGCTGTGGGCTCCTCCGAGGATCTGAAAAAGGAGGAGGCAGGTGGAATAGGTAAACCACTGGAGAAGCTGTCCCCGGCCTTATCAGTCATACTGGACTATGACACTGATGTCTCTCTAGAGAAGATCCAACCTGTCACACACAGTGGACAGCCCCCAACCTGAATTTTGGGTCATCATCTCCGAAGCTGGCCAGGGCTTCCCTAGAGCTGTTAAGGAATTAAGGTCTGGTGGGACTGTGAGCCACCACGAGATCCCTCTGCTGCTTCTGAACAATTACAAAGCTTTCCAAATGCATTACTTCCAGTGTGTTTTCTAAGGACTCATGAAGCACCACAAGGGAAAGGACTTGGGCTCTGAAATTGTTTTTGAAACTTATTATCTTAGGACGTTATTTTAAAAAATAGGGCAAAGAGTCAACAATCAACAGCTTCACTTAGAAATCAGAACTTTCTAGGAAGGAAGTGAGAGAGTTGAGTTTGCTGTGTCCAAACAGGTGCTAAAACTGTCCGAGCAGTTTTCAGATTGTACAGGTAGGTGCCCGCCTTCGCTCCTTACTTCTACAACACTAATTGAGCCTTACAGCAAGAGTGGGATGTCTCTTTTCAGAATTGACAGGCGATCTGTTGATAATGGTTTTATTTATTTATTTATTGTATTATATGGATATTTTAAATTTATCATAGTGAATCTATATTTATTCATATTTAATAGAACAAACCAATGTTATCGGAGACTGAACAGTCCATTGTACTAGCACTTTATGAGCCTGTGAAACACAGGAATTGTGAATTACTTCTAGAAACGCAGCAAAGACTGTCGAGCTGGCTCCTTAACATGACACAAACAAATACAAGATGAGATGTGACTGACACCACCAATGCTCCCCATCCTAAAATATTTTGAAAAGATTTTTTTTAAAAGAAGCTACTATTGTGTCCTGAATGAATGTTTTAAAAGGCAAAGGCTTTCCCATGGTGAATTTGCACTCCTGTAAATATCTGTGTAAAAGCCAGCTCAAGAAGAATACAACTTTACGTTTCTGTTTTTGGTTGGCAAGGAAGAGCATACGCCACTTTGTATTTATGTAAAATAATTGGCCCTCCCTGTCGCTTCTCATTTCATGCTTGAAATAGCTTTCTGAAACGAACAAATGGCTGTCCATCCAGGATTAAGAACTGCAGGGGGAACCAGCTGTAAATTCACGGGTCACAGGCGACCCTCCGATGGGCGGAGTCCATCTCTGGTTGTTCCTCGGCTGCCCACGTCTAACCAAGCCAGCTGCTCAAGGGGCTACTTTTGTAGAGCTTTAATGTGAATTTACTTACCCCCTTTTCAAATAAGCTCTTTAATGTTAGTGGTAAACTAGCTAATGAGTGGTGCCTCATCGTCACGTTATACTTCTGTTCCTGGGGGCAACAGAAGAGGCCCTTTCCCTCTTTATCTTGAACATCTCAAAGCCATCAGTATCACTAGTCACAAATGCTATTATTTTCCTCTGTGGTTTTGAATCTAGTTTCCACGTCACAGCCTGGACTGCAAACAGTACCATCAAGTCCCCCATGTGGGGGCATTGCAACAGTTATTTTATTTATTTATTTTTTTTTTGGAAATGTTTACAAGGTATTCTTGATAAGCAGTTGGCAACTCATGGAATGAACTGATGAAAAGTGAGCAGCTTGCTGACAGCAGCTCCCGAATCGGGTCTGTGTTCTTATGGACTCTGAATGTTTTTTCAGCTCTACTGCTTGTATGCTTTCTTACATACAATAAAATTATTTTGTGAGTTCAAATCAACCCCAGTGAAGCTGTGTTGCATTTGTTAAGCACATTTGAAAAAAGCTAGACTGTTTCAGGTTGACAGCTGGGAAAGCAAGGACATCTCAGATATGCCTTGCTTGTTTAAGACAGGAATTTCTCTTGTATATGCTTTTGATTTTCTCAGTGGAAAACGTTGCCTCACACTTCCCTTGTATTTTAACCATGTTCTGAAAAAGAAGCCTTTGTTCATCTGAAGAATTATTTTGTTTCTCATTTTTGGCTCTTTCTTTTTAAGAGATTATTTGTAAACGGAGTAAACATCTTAGAAAAGGCTGGCTTGCTCTGGGTGGCTGTGGTTTTGTGGATGACAGCAACCACTATGCATGCAAGTGGTGCTTACTTTGAAACCTAGCTAGAAATGACCTCTTGTCATGGTGTTGATGCTGCTGGGATCACCACAATGCCTAACAGGAACACTCCTGGGTTCTGCAAAGCTACTCCCCGCAACCCAAAGAAGGGAAAGGTCTCAGCTGCTGGTGATGCAGAAATTAAGGGTTAAGTTTGTAACTTGGAATATCACACAGAAGATGGTGTCTCTTTAGAGTCCCTGCTTGCTTCTCCCTGGCATCCAGTGAACACATCTGGCACGAGCACCAGGAAAGTCCTGTGCCTTTTCTTCATACCTCGTCAGCTCCTGGAGGCTCAACTTCATGTTCAAGGCAGGAGCTCAGCCGCAGGCTACAGTGCTCAGGCAAGGTGGTCACCATGAAACCAGTGAACGCTGACATAAATGCCTTCCTTTCATAGTGTATTTAGCGGTGATTTTAAATCATCATCATAAAATTCAGCATACCTTGCTCGCCTTGAGCAAGATGTACTTTGGGTTTCTCAGACACTTGATTGAACAAGACCATCTAGAGCACGTTAGTTCTGAAAACTACAAAAGCAAAATTGTGGCTAAACACATATTTAATTTTTAACTCTAGCGACGAGTTATGATGATGTTTAATCTGTGTGAAACACCTCACTGAGGTGGAGACAGCGTTTCTCTCTCTTCTTCACGGAAAAAAAAAAAAAAACTGCCTCCATTAAGTGCACACATGGTAACAAACAAGAGAGAAAGGAGGCCTGAACTCCAGGCCTGTGAAAGGACCAGATCACTCAGGCCAGCTGCTGGCTTCCTCTGGGACTTCAGCAAGTGTTACCACGAGTCCCACTTGAGCGTGTCCATCATCAGGAAGGGCGGAGCTTCTGCTTAGGTTTCTTCAGTGAAGGCTCAGCCTAGCACCCGTTCCTCATTCTCTCTGGGGACCCCTGTGTGAGCTTGGCCCAGGCACGTACTGACATTTCTTCCCATTTCCATGTTCTATCCCAAGCCCCCTGCCCAGAGCCAGTACACAGTTAGCTCTGGAAAAGCAGAAAGTACAGGGTCTCCTTTCGATAAGGGTGAGCATGAAGAGGTGTATTTTCCTCTCTGAGCCCTCATGCCCTTTTGTGAGACAAGCATAAGTGTGCAGGCTGCCTGAGGTCTGAAAAGAACGTGGAAGCCTGGGATACTGTAGGTCAATCTTGTAACATTGCCCTTTAGTGTTAATGGCTCTGCATATATTTGAATTTTTTTTGTGGAATGTAGTTAATTTTCAGCGTACACGTTGTCTGGGGATTCTCCCAGACACCGTTGTGTTTTGCTGTAGCTATGTGCCCTTTCAGAAACAAGTGACATTTTTAAGAAAATTGCCTTAAGCTGTCGCTACACTATGATCAAATCTGCCCACAACATTTTAATCCACCAAATCTCCTTGTCTTGGGGAATTTATTTCAGGAATCATGAGCCAATGGCTTGTTTGGTCTGGGCTAGTGAATATACAGTTTGCTTGTCTGTCTGGCTGGCTTATAGAGGTCACGGGAAAGAATTAGCATGGCGAGTCACAAGGCAGTGACTCTCGTAGATATAATGTGGTCCTACAGATTTGTGTGAGGTCACTGGATAGGAGACACCACCTGTTTATTTGCCAGAGGATTGAGAGCACAGAGCGTCACAGCACAAACATTGTGCCAAGGTTCCTGCCTGGCCCTTCTGTCACTTCAATGTTCACGGGACACACAGATTTAAAGCATTTGGACTGTAGGCTGCTCAAGATCTGGGAGTTGTAATTTAAATAGTATTAGACACTCAGGATTAATCTCTGATTTAAAAAAGGCTTAAACTTCTCATCGCGATGAGAAAAATGTATGGGACTTGTTAGACTGTTTGTTGTGACTGCAGAGCAGACTGTCAGCACTTGACATTTGCAGATGTCTTCAGCCACCGAGAAGGGTCTGCTCTGAGACCACCTTGCGTGTCCCAGGGGACGGAGATGCTAGCAAAGTGGCAGATGACAGTGGGACCCAAGAAGACTGAGTCACAGGGCAGGGTGTTGCATTTCATTTAAACAAATGGATCCATTATTACAGTCCCTGTAAGTAAGTTTTCATCTCTACTGACAAGGCTGTGGCTGGAATGAGGAAATGGAATGACTTCTCAGGTATATTGTGGTTGGAAATTATGATATGTGAGCTCCACTTTGACTGTGACAGGCTCCCAGAGGTAGCTTCCCTTTGCTATTAGAAACCTTGACAGAGGACAGTGTTCACTAGCTTTCATTAACCCAGCAGTGGTTTTCATTGTGGCATCTCACACTTGTTTTCCTTTTAGCCAACTCTTCCCTTCCAGTCCTCTCCTTCCCCCCATCTCCCGCTGCCCCTTTCCTTCCCCCAGCACCCCCTTCTGCTTTCCTGACACCCCTAGACTTCTTTCCCCCATCCCACGGTCCTCTTCATAGTTTCATGTCCTATACTCTGTCCCCACCAAAACATATTCACACACATAAAAACTCAAATCTCGGATCTGTGTTTGAGAGGAAATGCGGCGTTGGCCTTCCCAGTCTAGGTTTCTTAGCTTAGCGTGGTAATTTGTAGTTGCGCTCATTTTCCTGCACATGCCATGATTTCATTTTTCTTTAACAGTGATTCAGATTTCATTGTGCATGCACAGCACATTTTCTTTACCCAGTTGTCTGTTGACAGATGTCTAGGCTGGGTCCACTTCCTACAGTGCAGCAGTGAACATGGGTGTGTAAATCCCTGTTGTAGTGTTTCAAGTTCTTTGGTCATATGCCCAGGAGTGGTGCAAGTGGGTTACACAGTAGTCCTACTCTTAGTTTTCTGAGAAACCTTCATACTGATTTCCATGGTGCTATGCCAGTTTACACTCTGACCTGTAGTGAATAAGGCCACTCGCCCCCCCCCCGCCCCCCCGTCCCTCGAAGCAGCATCACCAGGATAGCCATTTGGACTCAGGTGAGACTGAATCTCAAAGAAGTTATAATTTGTGTTTCAGAAAGGTACTTTTAAAGTGCAGATAGAACTGTTTTATACCCATACACAGCATTGTTTAATGGCTCCCAATTATTTTTTTAGAAAAAAGTATCAAGCTCATTCAAGGACCTTCATGCTCTAGCCTAAGGTGGCCTGGTGGCCTCTGCTACGTCATCTCTTATCAGTATCCCAAGGAACTACCCCATAGGTATTTCCAACTGCGTGCAGTACCTGGGGTCCTTTCTTGTTTTTATACTTTGCCCGCACTGCTCATGCTGCTGGGACACCCTTCCCTGCCACCAGGGCTTGCCTGCCACTGCGTGCCCTTTAAGATGCTGTTAGGTGAGATTGCTGGAGGCGTCCCCCAACCTTTTCTCCATTCTTCCATCACACTGCGTGGACACAGTGCCGGCCTTCCATTGCTACCAGACGGCCGTGAGAAGAATCTCCTTCATCACTGCCACTACTGTGGGACAGTCTCCTGCTTTATTGTTCTGAGGCCATGGGACATGGAGAACTGAAGTTGTCTTCTTCCACGATCCTTCTATATGATTTTAAAAACTTTGAAATTGAAGTGTATTTTGGATATGTGTAGTCTGTGCACCACTTCTGTGCTTGGCTTGTCAGAGAAAGGGCACTGGAGTCCCTGGAACTGGAGCTGTGGGTGCTGGGAACTGAACCTGGATCCTCTGATAAAAAGCCAGTGCTCTTTCTTCACCTCCGAGCCACCTCTCCGGCCTTCTGCGTATATTCCTAAGTATTCAGCATGTGTGGCTTACAGAAGTTGCTCAGCAGATCTCTACTGACTGGTTGGCTGACTGACTGAATGGATGAATGGGTTGAAACATGGAATGTTGGAACCACAAATTTATTTACGTATTTACTTATGGCGTGCATGCATGTGCACACCGTGTCTGTGTGTCTACATGTGTGCATGCATGGAGGCCGTAGGCTGACGTCAGGAGTCTTCCTCTATCCTCTGTGCTGAGCTGTCTAGACTGGCTTCTCCATGCCAACTGTACTTGGATTCTAGGCGTGCAGCCATGCTTGAAGTTTCTAACAGAGGCTCTGGAGTCATTGGCTTATGCAGCAGGCGCTTCACCAGCTGAACCATCTTCACAGCCCCGCAGTTTCATTATTCTAACACATTTATTTATTTGTGTGTTTGTTTGCATGCATGTGGGTATATGCATGTGTGTGTATGAGGGGTGCACATGCACATATCTGTGATGCATGTGAGTATACATATGTGTGTGTCTGAGGGGTTCACATGAACATATCCGTGCAGGCATGTGGAGGCCAGAGGTCAACCTTGGGCTTGTTTCTCGGGAGCTGTCCACTTTCTTTCTTTCTTTCTTTCTTTTTTTTTTTTAACTTTTAGATGCAGGCTTTCAGTGGTGCCCAGGCTGGCTGGCTAGTGAGCCCCAAAGTTGTTCTGACTCTGCCTCACCAGTAATGAATTACATGCCGCCATGCCTGGATTTTTTTGTTTGTTTGTTTGTTTTTTCGAGACAGGGTTTCTTCGTGTAGCTTTGGAGCCTATCCTGGCACTCGCTCTGGAGACCAGGCTGGCCTCGAACTCACAGAGATCTGCCTGCCTCTGCCTCCCGAGTGCTGGGATTAAAGGCGTGCGCCACCAACGCCCGGCCATGCCTGGCTTCTTATGTGGCTAGTTGGGTTCAAACTCAGGCCCCTTTATTTGCATGGCAAACACTTTACTGACTGAATTCTCTGTCCTCTGGGGATATCTTTGATGTGTTTGCCTAAGTCTTCTAGGCTCTCTCTAATATGTTGGGCACATTTTTCAATTGATGCCTGGACTATGGTTCCTTGAAGTCTGTCATGGCCGTATAGATGTAATAACACACACATATATCACAGCAAAAAGTTGTGTTTATGCACACACAGCCGCATCCACACAGCTAGATTCACATATACATGTATATGTAACCCACACAATTTAACATAGCTTCTAGTTACTACCCTTCTAAGAACACAGTGTGTGAGCAGATCCCAGGCTGGATGCCAGGAGCTCGGAGATGAGTTCGATTTTGTCCCTGCCTCCAAGGAGCTTTACACCAGGAAAGAAGGAGACAGACACGCACATAAACCAGCGTTGAGAGTTCGATGAAAGGAGAAAGATGTTCTTTCCCAGGTAGTGTTGAGCCTCCACCATGTTGAGCCTCCAGCACCAAGTCCTGTCCGCTAGGGTCTCATTCCATTCTCACATCCATCCTACAGAGGGCACTGTTAGCACCACCATCCCCACCTCCTAATCAGTACTCAGGGAGGGTATATGGGTTCAAGGTCACATAGCTGGAAAACGATTCCTTTTAACCACAAACGTGTTCTCTTTACCAGAAAATAGTCCTAATTGGTCAAGTAACTTCTTAGAAAGGTTCTAAATCACTTCAAGCGGGTGTATTAAAAAGACCTTTTATCCTGGAGGATTCCCCAGGTATTTACAGAATGAAATGATGCCATTACTATAAACTAGATGGAACTATGTGGTTCCATCCCCTCACCTGACTCCAAGCTACCAGAGTTCAGGGGGTCGGCTTTTGAAAGGTTGGTGAATAATGACAACGAGAAGTGTGTCTTTGAGTTTAAGACAAGAAGATCTTTAAGACATTGAAATTTCAAAAATTGTGACCTGGAGCAGCTCAACAAAGTCCAGAGTTGACTTACTCACAGCTAAGATCTGCCTTTGTTTGCACACCAGCTCAGTTAGACATATTTACTCAGCCTCAGCATTTATTGACTCCTCGCTCGTGTTCAGGGCTGCTTTATACTGGTGATAGGAGAATGGGGAAGAGAAGGGAAGGGCAGGAGGGAGGGAGGGGGGGAATGATGGAGGGAGATGAGTGGAGGGGGGAGGAAGGGTGGTGCTAATGGAGAGCCTGGGGAAGGGAGCAGCACTTGAAGCAGGCCACAAGAACGGCTGGAATTCTGTCAGGTGGAAACGGACAGGGAGAAGGAGTGCCTAGAAGCTACATGGGGCTGGGAATGGGTGCTGAGTCAGTGCTCTGGATACAGGACACGATGCAGAGATGAAGATTTGGTCCACAGGCTGTCACATGCGTCGGTTTGACACGGTCTCACCTTCTGCAAAGCCCCATGTTAGTGAGTGCACCTGCAGGATGAGCCTGATGGTCACACACTGTGCGTAGGACCCTTCCCGTCTGCTGTCATATCCACCTGGATGTCGCTCTCAGGTGACAGCTCTTTGCTTTTCATCCCCATAGCCATTCTCATCCACACGAGACTTGCCCTGATCTGAGCCTCCCTGTGCTTTTCCCTCAGGTCTCCCTCTGAAGCCTGCAGCTCCTTGTAGGACCAGTCTTCTCTGTTTTTATGTGAACTTGGGAGTCCCTGGAGGGCTCCATGATTCTTTAAAACAAAATAATTTTAGTGACCAGCACAGCTGGCCACCCAGTAGGGTTAATATCTTTGGAAAGAGGGTAGGTGCTCACGAGTGCAACTTGGTTTTCACTGTGGGGTTGTCTCTGCTGAGGTTATGTGGGTTGTCTCAGCAAAGGCTTCTCTGTTGCTAACACAACTTAAGGAGGTGTTTGAAGCAGTATTTAAGTGGCAAATGATAACTCTCATACTTAAGTGCCTGGATAACAATTCAGGCAAGGGAGGATGTGCCAACCAAATGTCACTAGAGCATTCCTGAATGGTCTATCCACATCCATGCTGTGTGGAGACTGAGTTTTTAGGCCAAATGTATTTAGCATTATAAACAGGTTGACTGTAATTAAGATAATGGTCAGTCCCATTTTTAAGATGCTTTTTCAGTGCACACTGCTGTTAGTTATTAAACTGGGGGGTAGCGGGTGCTCGCTCAGAATTGTGCAAAACATCTGTGGCTTTTACTGACCTCATAGTAGGCTATCTATAAACAGACTGTTTCTGACTGGCATAAGAAGATTAAAGAGGACCTACTTTTAGAGGGGACCAGGGGCTATAGAGTGGTGGCTTTGGATTTTTTAAAAGCTTGGTTTCACTATTGTCAAGGCAAAAGCAAAATGCCATTTTTAGAAAGCATCCATTGGCATCAATATTGAAGCAAAAGCGCATTTGCTCGCTCTTGGTCTCATGCAATTTATAACATCTCATTTGGATGAAGCTCCATCTAATAGTGGAATCTCCAGGTGGGGACAAGACACAGACATTTTCCTTTCTGGTTACAGGAATGCAAACTGATATGGCTAATAAAAGGAGGGGTTTGGCAGGAGTAACCAAACTCTAAATACACATACAGTTCTAAAATACACATACAGTTAGAGTCAGTATTGTACGCCCTAGATCTGCTGTGTCCAATCTTCCTGTGTGTGCATGTGTGTGCTCCTATGTGTGATTCCCTGTGTGCTTCCTGTGTGCTCCCCTGTGTGCTCCCCTGTGTGTTCCTGTGTGCTCCCCCCATGTGTGCAGACACACCTGCAGGCTTTCTCACGAGGGTCCGGTGATACAGGAATGATTGCAGGATGCTGTAGAAGTCTAAGGAAGACTCTCCTCTGCCCTGTAAAAGTTCACCGGAGTAAACACAGACAGACAGACTCATCAGAGGAAAAGGCACAAACAATTGTTAATATTGTTAATATTAATCTGCAGGAATGTAGTGACACTGTGTGATTACCCTTTAGTTCAACATTTTCTCAGAAACATATGTACCCCTTTTTGTGTGGAAGAGGGGCAAGTAGGGATATTATTAGTCACTGTGACCAAATATTAGCAAGAAGCAATTTAAGAAGAAAAGGATCTAATTTGGCTTACAGTTTGGGGGGTGGGTACACTCCACCGTGACAGGGGAGTCTGCTCACATAACAGCCATGCTCAGGAAGCAGACAGTAAACAGGGGCAGGGCTGAGTTGTAAACCTCAAGCCAGTCCTCCATGACCCACACACTTCTTCCAGAAAAGCTCTACCTTTTAAAATAATTTTAGTTTTGAGATTATGTTGTAACGATATCAATTTTCCATTCCCTTCTCTCTTCAAACTCTCACATACACACCCCTCCTTTCTCTCTTTCAAATCCATGGCCTCTTCTCTCATTAATTGTTGGCACATACATTTGTGTGTGTATAGTATGTTGGGGACCATGTGTTCAAACAGGAGCCTATGGGGACATTATACATTTAAACCATGACAATAGAGGATTTTTAGAGGAACAGCAAATGTTTGGGAGACTGCAACCGAGTGGGTTTGGAGAACATATGTGACCCACAGAACAGACAGTGGTTTGCTGATGATTCTCTGTGGTGTGGAATGAAGGACAGTGGCGTGTGGGGGAAGCTGGCAATGCTGACAGACTGAAATCCTCTTGGGAGAGGGGTTAAAAGGATGAAAGCTGAGCATCCAGGCTTCAGGCAGAAGGGGTAAGTGTGTAGAAAGCGTCACCCTGCTCTGGTGGATGGAATGGGAGAAGGAACAGCGGGAGGTCAGGGTAACTCTGACAACAAAGCAGTTTCTAAGGCCTCTGAGCCATGAGAGCCCAGGAGTGCCATCCTCTGCCCCCCAACACAGTGTGTGGCAGCAGAAAAGGAGGGTGGAGTCAGGGACACTGCTAGAGGGGCTTTCATGACTTACTATGAAGTGAAAAGGCATATTCCAAGATGATAAAGACATGATGTTTTTACTTAGACAGTGTAAGAAGCACATTTCCCTAAAAAATTATTTGTATTATTATTTGTTTGTGTGTGTGTGTGTGTGTGTGTGTGTGTGTGTGTGTGTACGCCCACGCGCGCACCTGTCTGTCTGCACAGTGTGCATGGGGTGCCCCAGGAGGCCAGAAGAGGGCAATGGATCCCTGAGGCTGGAGTTGCAGGTGTTTGTGAGCTCCGCCGAGTTCTGGACAATGAACTCAGGTCCTCTGGAAGCAGGAGGTGCTCCTAACCACACTGGGGACATCAGTGATTGCTGATCTGAGGTCCTTGGCTCTGACAATCGACTCTTCTCAGATCTTCTTTGCTGTAAAAGTTCAATAAGTCTCCCTTCTGCCTTATTATGACCCTAGTGTACCTCAGATCAAACATATTGAAATAGTCCCACGTTTCCTTTAAATTTATGAATAAATATTCATATATATCCGCAAAACAGATTTTTAAGTATTGCTTGTAAAAGGGTTCTTTACTTCAGTTTTGTAGTTCTTCTGTTTTATTTTTGTGTTATTTTGTGTATCCCCCCTAACCCTGAGGAGCTGAAGCTTATGTGTACTTTTTAAAGCTCAGGTCCCTGGGGATTTCCAGGTCCTTGGTCTTGAACAGGCTACGGCAAAAATTCTCTCCCAGTTTTGAGAGTGCAAATGATGCTATGCACAACAGGAGTCACACCTCACTGCTTCCTTTGGTGGCTCGCTCTGGGTTCTAGTTAGGCTGCAATTCTTCAAATGAGTATGGTCCTGTTCTAAAACTCAGGGTGCAATGGTGAGTTCATTGTTTCTTTTCTTGTCACTGGCTGTGACAAACTCTCAGACCAAAGTAACTTAAGGGATAAAGGGAGGTTCTGGCTTGTAGTTCCAAAGAGTATACAGTTCACTATGATGGGAAAGGTGTGGTGGCCGGAGCACAAGGCTGTCTGGTCACACCCCATCCCTATCAGGACAAGGCTAAGTCACATCCACAGGTAAGAGCAGAGAGACAATGGATGCATGCAGGCACACAGCTTCTTCTCTCCACTGTTAAGTTCAGGTTAGGCCTCCATATGGTGCTGCCCCCATTCAGGATGGGGCTTCCCACTTCCCATTACCTCAGTTAAGAAATCCCCCATAGACCTGCCCACAGGCTGACTAGATCTAGACAGTGATACTGTCTTTCCAGATGATTCCAGACTGTATCAAGTGGCCAGTGAAAGCTGACCATCAGAGTGACACAAAAAGATTCCAATTAAAGTCAAACTAGAAAACACCCCAGTGTTTGCTCCTAGATATAGCATCTGGGGACACTTTTGGATTTAATTGTTCTTATTACAGATACAAATGGCAACTGCTTTAGCAATATGTTTATGTTAAATGTCCCCATAGGCTCATTTTAGGTATTTCTAGAGAATAGCAATGAAGGCTTTCAAGTAAAGAGTCCCAGGACGGGAGATAAAAACAATTAAGGAAACAGGAAGGTAATGTCAGGCACATTCTTCTTTGGTCTTTTGTTCAGAGAGGAAAACATTGACGTGTGAAGTACCCAATTGTATAACCTGGAAGATTCTAGCAGGAGACAAATGCAGAGGCTCACCAGGTCAGGAATGAATTGGGGAGAAAACAGTTTGGATATGATTGGGTCAAATGGTCCTCAGTGTGGCGGTTGAGAGACCGTGGAGCCTCTGAGGAAAGGGCTGGTGGGAATTGCTCGACTTTGAGGGTGTGCTCTTGAAGGGACCAGCTCCCCATTTCGGCAGCCATAACAGCCAGACACGTGCTTTTCTGACCTTGCCTTAGTCACTAGAGGTTAGATGCCTGCCTCGTGGCAAGGAACCAATCAGAAGTTAGCTGGTGGCGCTATGCTTTACGACCCTGGGTGTACTTTAAGGACAAGCCCACAGCAATGATGCACAGAGCATAGCAACCACTCTGGGAGGCCCTATGAGCCATAACAACCAGTTGGCCAATCAACACAGGGCAAGCCCTCCAAGCCTGGAGGCACACCAGTCCTGAGCCTGTGCGAACCCCTAGACACTCCCCATATAACATCTCTATGTAGACGCTTTGAAGTGTCTTTTCTAGCCATCCGCCATGGCGGGTGGGTGAAAGACCCGAGCTAACATGGGGTTAGCTCGTTAAATTACAATAAAGCCTCGTGCAGTTTGCAGCAAGCTTTCGAATCTGCCTGGTGATTGGGGTGACTGAAGTCCTGGGCTGGGACCCCGGAGACCTGAGTTTTTCCGGGGGGTCTAACACTCTCAGCAGGTGGTTCTGGTTTGACCTCAGTCAGTTCTTACCACAGGGCATTAAAAACAACAACAACAACAACAACAACAACAACAACAACAACAAACCCCCCAAAAAACCTCGAAAAAACAGCAGCAACAACAACAACAAAAAAAGAGGATCCTGAATCTCTGAATTTCTTTGGCTTCCTGTATGTCATGTGACCCTGCCTGCACGTGACTCCCTCTGCCGCAAAGCCCCCAACAGAGACCAAGCAGATGGTCTTGGATTTTCAAAATGAGCTAAATAAACCTTTATTTTTCTTTTTAAAAGTACCTAACCTCTGCTATTTTGCTGAAGCAACAGGAAACAGACTAGCACAGTGGTTAACAGTCAGTTGCAGGGAGGCGTGGTTAATTCCTTCAGATACATAGCTGCGTGGGAGAAGGCCTTTGGAGTCCTTTTCTCTTGCATCAGTTTATAGGAGGCTACATGTTTCCGAGGGACTAAGGCTACATGCTCCTCACCTTGGCACAGACTTTCTCCCACGTCATTCAAGAGGTACAAAGTGTGAGCAGTCAGCCTGACTTTTCTTGGCTCAATCTAATGGTTATCAAACCACAGACGCACAACTGACAGAGGTTCCAAATTCAGGGATGGAGGGAGGGACAGGATAATGGAGGAGGGGAGGAGTGATGGATGGAAGACCTCGAAGCTTGTTAAGAGTTAAGGACTGATCGCTTACTTTTTTAGACAAGCTTTAAATGGGCAGAAAAATTATGAAGATAGTGTAAAGCCATACATCCTGTAAGGACTCAGGCGTTATGCTGGCCTGCCTCTGTCACCTGGCAGAATGCACTCAGGCAGTAAATACCCTGGCCAGCCCAGGGTTCCATGAGTACTACTAGCCTGCATCAGGTGCAAAGGAGCTCTTTAAAAGACAGACCCCGCCCATTTATGCTCTCTTTACCTCTCTCTTTCTGCTCTTTCTAGCTGTGCTCTCTCTCCTCTCTCTCTGCCCCTGTCTCCCTCTTCTGTTCTCTCTTTGTCTCTTCACCTCTTTTCTCCTTCCTTCCCCCTCCTCTGCTTTCCAATAAAACTTCTCACTCGAGCTCTGTCCGCCTGGTGTGTTTGTCCCCTGCCTCGGTCTCCCTCGCCTGCCACCAAGTCCACCATGGTCCCCCACGCAGTACCCCCTCCCAGCTTTATGCTAACATTTAAGCAAAGGAACAACACATCCCGTTTCCTCTGCTGCCAATACTTGTCTGAAGTACTGAAACGAACAAAAGACATTGGATGAAATTCTCAAAAAGAGTAATAAAAACATATCAAAGATGAGCTAAGTACGGTTACAATTCGTGAAAATATTGCTACGCCTTTATCAACGGAAGCCCACAATCTACCGAGGCTCCCTTCACTTTCCCTTAGGTTCCTCTTCCTGTCAGAGGGCTCCGTGCAGCGTTCCACATCAGATCGGGCCGCCAGACGTCCTCAGGCTGCCACAGCGTCTCAGAACTTTCAGTGACCTGTCACTTGTGACGAATAATGGTCCGATGCCGCATACTGCCTCGTAGCTGGGATTTGTCAGGGTTGCACTATCGGGCTGCGATGGCTTTGCGGAGGAAGGTGCAGAGGTCAGGGGTCACTTTCATCTGGTCACATCAAGAGTAAACACTGCCATCGTTACCTGTCACCTGGCACACACGGCTGAGCTGGTGTTTGTTGGGTTTTCCACTGAGCCGTGACGCACTCCTGACTTGAGTTCTTTGTGGGAGACGAGTGTGTGCAGCCACGTCTGTTCTTTCCGTTACTTATTTATGTCAGCGTGGGTCTTGGAAATCCAAGTTTCACTTTGAGCTATAGCGCCATGCTGCTTACTTTTCTTGTCCTTCGACCCTTGAGAGTTCCGTCCCCTGTCTGCTCCAGTGCCCTTTCCCTGCCACTGTCATTGAGGGTCCCTGCACATTCCTGCTTCCAGGCACTGGACGATGCTGTAGGCTGGACTTGAGTATATCCCGTTGCAGCCCTAGAATCAGGCATTTCCCCCGGTTGCCATAGCAACTGAGCTCCACTCACTGTGTGCTGGCTGCTGAGAGAGACTCCGGACCCTCTTAGTGACAGCCTAGGGCATCCATCCGCATGTGTACTAACCTGTAAATCCACATATTGAAACATATTTTTACATATAACCACTGACAGTTATTTTCAGTTAAGTTTGTATTCTTTCCGGGATCTTCCCCTGGAACCCACCACCACACAGGCCACTCTTACCCCTCGCTTTGCTTTTCTGTTCCTACCCTTCCCAGAGGGAAGAGTCTGGTCCCCACCACCTTCCATCCATTCATGGAGTGCTCACTGTTCAATCCCAGCATTGAGTTGTTAGCTGATACCATGGTGGGGACCCACTGTCTCAAGTGTTTATGTCCCTGGCTTATGGGCACGTCCATTTTCTTTTAGTCTTACGCATTGCATCCTTTACAAAGTTAAGTTAGATTTCCTCTTCACCAAGTTGTTTCAGATGTTTGCAGTGCAGCTAATTTCCACGTTGGGCTCCTGACATTTAAAGCGACGGCTTATTAAGGAATTCTGAGCACTAAGGCACACTCCACTCCGTGACATTCAGGAGAATTTCGTCATGTTGTGTGTCTAGCACATCGTGCAGAAGGCGTCACAGTCCTGAAATCCAGACTGTGGGGCTAGAGAGTGTGCTGCGTGGCTAGGCACACTGGCCCGTCTATTAGAGGAGCCAGGTTTGAGTCCCATCACCCACATGGAACTCACAGACATCTGTCACTCCAATTTCAGGAGATCCAGTGCCCAGCAAGCAACTGGTGCACAGACCTGCATGCATGCAAGAAAACACATCTGTACTTTGCCAGTTTAACCTTTCTCTCTGCCCAGCCCCCAGAACTGAGGTCAGAAGTGGGCATCTGAGCCCCTGAGCTGGAGCTACAGAAGGCTGTCAGCCACCGTGTGGCTGCTGAGAACTAAAACCAGGTCTGTACAAGATCAACGAGTGCTTGTAACTGCTGGACTATCTTTCTGCCCCCATTTGCCCTGCTAAAAAGTGGATTATTTTCTTTCCGAGTCCCATGTGTTCCTGTGTGGTTTGGACACAGCATTAGGTGACTGTGTCACACGCATGCTGTCAGGCTGCCGATGATCTTCTCATCCTCCTGTCAGCGTCTTTCACTGAGCTGAACTTAAACAATTTTGATAAAATCCAGTTTGTCATTTCCTATCTGTGTGCTCACATTTGTGTGCTGTGTGTGTATCCGTGTGGGCACACTCTCATGTATGTTCACATTTGTGTGCTGTGTGTATCCGTGTGGGCACAGGCGCATGTGTGTTCACATCTGTGTGCTGTGTGTGTATCCGTGTGGGCACACACGCATGTGTGCTCACATTTGTGTGCTGTGTGTGTATCTGTGTGGGCACACGCGCATGTGAGTTCACATTTGTGTGCTGTGTGTGTATCTGTGTGGGCACACGCGCATGTGTGCTCACATGGAGGCCGGAGGTGGATGTCAGGAGTCTTCTTCAGGCCTTTGTCACATTATTTGTTAGACGCAGCGTCTCTCATTGACCGGGAGTTCGCCTATCCGGTTACGGTCGCCAGCAAGCCCCAAGATCCTCCTGTCTCCACCCTCGAGCTCTGGGATTACAGACACGGGCTTCCATGACCAGATTTCTATGTGAGTGCTGGAGATTTGAACTCAGGTCCTTAGGTGTGCATGGCAAGCACTTTAGTGACTAAGTTATCTGTCCAGCCCAAGCTCACTAATGTTTTCCTTCATGGGTTATGATTAAAAACTTGTCATCAAAGCCAATGGTGTGCACACCCCTCCATGTTCTGTTCTAGATGGTTTGTATAGCTTTATGTCTCACACACAGGTATATATGAAGCAGTTATGATATAAAGTTCTGTGTACAATGTAAAGCGTAGGTCTAGACTGATCGCTTGACCCATGTATTCCATCACCAAATGTCACAAAACAAACAGCTGGAGAGGTGGCTCAGTGGTCAAGAGTGGTGGCTGCTTCTCCGGAGGATCAGTGTCCAATTCCCGGCACCCTCAAGTAGGTCATGCCCATCAGTAACTCCAGTCCTGAGGAGATGGCGCCCTCTTCTGGCCTCTGTGGGCACAGCATGCACATACATGCACATACATAAAATACAAATACAATTTTAAAAATTAGAACAAACCAAACACGCACCAGTATGAAGCAAATGGCCTTTGTACCCATGTCACAGATTAACCGACGACAGTGATGACCAATGGGGTCTGTCTGTGTGCTCTTTGTCCTGTCCCCTGATCTGTGTCTGTTTCTCACTGCTGTCATGCTGTCCTGTCACATGGTCCTTACAGTGAGCCTGGAAATTGGGTCATGTGCATCCCTCAACTTTTATTTTTCAAATTAGTTTTTGCCCTCCTAGGTTTCTTTTGTTTCCATGTAGACAACAGAATATATTCTTTGATGTCTACATTTTTATTTTTTGCTGTGCCTTTGAATTTGTTACATTAAATGTACAGACCAAGTTCAGAAAATTGGCATCTTAAAAATCTGAGTGCCTAAATTACATTTCCATTTTCCCTTGAACATATGAGTGCGTGCTTATGTATTTATTTGTGTACAAGTGGTGTATGTGCACATATGTATGTTAATGCATGCTTTCATGTGGAGGCCAGAGGAGGACAACAGGTATCCTGCCCTCTCTCTCTTGATCTTAGTTCCTTGAGGTACAGTGTTTCTCTGAACCTGGAACTGGACTTGTGCCCTGGCCTTCCTCCTATATCTGTCGTCCACATCCCTGGGGTTACAGATGCACACACAACCACACCCAGATTTGTGTGGATGCTGGGAGCTGAGCTCAGGATTTCATCTTACCTGCTGAACCACCAGCCCCCTCCCCTCCAGCCAGCCCCCTCCAGGCCCCTCCAGGCCCCTCCAGCCTCCTCCAGCCCCCTCTGGTCCAGGTGTTTAAATTCTTGAACATAGACTATGATGCCATGTGTGGAAAAAGACAGTTTTATTTCTTGTTTTCTAAACTACGTGTCTTGCATTTGCTGCCCTGGACCTACTGAATCAGCTATGATTTCCAAGAGGATGTTGACCTGAGTGGTGAAAAGAATTCCTAACTGGGGAGAAACCATCTACTTAGGGGCCACTAAGATGGTGATTGTACAATTCTTGTTCAGAACCTTACTTTTACCAAGTTTGAAGAGTTCTCAAATGATTCCTGGCTCACTAAGAGTTTTTCAAATCATAAATGCTTGGTAGATTTTATAAAATGCCTTTAGCACATCACTTGCTATTATTATCAGTTTTCTTTTTTTGCTATTGGTGTGGTGTCTTACAGTTAGGTGATTTTTGAAAGATGAATTCTGGGCGGTTGTCATATAAAATTTTTCTGTCATGTTGGATTTGATTTGCTAATAGTCTGAGGAGTTTTGTAACTATGTTCATGAGGAACAGGTGACTAAGTTTCCTTTCTTGGAGATATTCTTTCAGTCCTTTATCTTCAGGGTATCCTTTTCTGATTCTGACATTAGAATAAGGTTGATTTTGTTGTAATTAACGCCCCCCCCCCACACCCAAACCCCTGCACTTCTGTTTTCTGAACTGGCACTATTTCTTCTGAAATGTTTGCTAATTCATCCATGGAACATTTTGGACCCAGTACTTTCTTTTTCAGAAGGTTTTTGTTTGGTTATTTGCAAACGAATTTAGTGGGGATTTAATGCAGGCTCTCCCACACAGCAGGAACGCACTGACTCTGAGGTACCTTCCCAGCCGTTAACCATTCGTTTATGTTTTAAAGCAGATGCAACACTGTGCTGGTTTTCTCCTTGAGTTCATGTGACCTTGGTAGTTTACGTCTTTCAGTTGACTTTCTTTTTATCTAGGTCAACTTTTTGGGCACCGAGCTGTCAAAATATGTGCTGTCCTTTCAATTTTCATGGAACCAGCTATAAGCTCTTTTTTACACTCCAGATATTATAATTAGTGTCTTCTCTTTTTTCCTTGATTTATCAGTTTTCCTGATTCTTTCGGAGAACAGGCTTTTGATTTTTTTCTTCCATTGTTTTATTTTCAATTCCATTGACTTCTGATTCAATGCTGTCTTCTTGCTTTCTTCCCCAAGGTGGAAGCCTGCGTTAATGATTTTAGTCCTTTTTTTTTTTTTTAAAAAAGTTATGTTCATTACATTTGCAAATCCCCCCAAACTACTGTGTTTTCTGTAACCAAAATTTTTCTTTTATTGAAAATAGATTTTTTCATATAATAAATTCTGATTATGGTTTTCCACCCCAGCTCCTCCCAGACCTTGCCCACCTCAATACAAATTCACGCCCTTTATTTCTCTCCCTCACTACAAAACAGACATTTGAAAATAATAAAATAAGATAAAATAAAACAAAGTGGAACAGGACAAAACTAACAAAGAGAAAAAAAGAACCAAAAGCGGGGGTGGGGTGGGGGGAGCACAAGAAGCACATACAGATGCAGAGACGTACACCTTTGCACACAGAAATCCCACAAAAACACAGAACTGGAAGCCATAATATATACACAAAAGATCTGGAAGGAGAAAAAGTCCCTGACAAAGCATTATGCAACAAAGAACTTCCAAAAATACCATTGAGTTTATCTTGTGCTGGCTTGGTACGGAAGGGCTTGGGGCCTGCTGTGAGAGTGGTTTGGATACCTAGTGAGACTCCATTGGAGAAAACTAATTTTTCATTTCTGAGTAGTTACCAATTGGAGATCACTCTGGGTTAGAGATGCGAGTTTGTGACCGCTTCCCCTCTCAGTGCTGGGAACCCATTTACACAGACCAGTGCAGTAGTCTGTGTGCATGCCACCTCAGTCAGTCTCTGTGAGTTCCTATGTGTGCCGATCCTGCTGTGTTTACAAGACTTGTTTCCTTGGTGTCCTTCATCCCTCCCCCTTACCCTGTTTCTATCTCTTCTTCCATGGGGTTCCTTGAGTCCTAAGTGCAGGGATTTGAGGAAGACATCCCATTTAGGGCTGAGTGTTCCAAGGTCTCTCATTCACTGTGTAATGTCTGGCTGTGGGTCTCTGTATTTGTTCCCATCTGCTGCAGGAGGAAGCTTCTCTGATGATGGCTGAGCAGGACAAAGATCTACGAGTAGAGCAAAGCCAATAGGAGCCACCTCACTGCTCCGTTCCTTTAGTAGAACTGTGTAGCAGGACAGTAGTATTTATGTGACCTACATATTTTGATAGCCACATTTTCCCTTTAGCTTAAAGGGTGTTTAACTTTTATTGAGACTTAATCTTTGTAATATTTAGAAATGTGCTCTTTAAAAATATTTGGGGGATTATGTTTCTGTTTTTTAAATTTCTAGTTAATTTCACCGTGATCTTAGACCATTCTTTCTTTTCTAATATAATAGAGCAATTTATTCAAGACACCAAATATGATCTGTTGATTTTCTCTTGAAATAAACGAGCTTCTGCATACAAGCTGATTTTCTTTTTTTCTTTTCAAGAGCATGAGGGAGGAGTGGAGACTGAGGATATAACGGGGGGCGGAGTGGGGTTGAGTGCTTAACAGAACTGAAGACTTCACTGGGTCGAGGGAGAGACATTTCTGCATCTGACAAGAAACAGAATGAAAAAAAAAAGGTAGAGAGAAAGGTTTGAAAGGGAAAAGCAGCAAGGAACAAGTCAGACCCTTCCTTATGGATGACGAAGTGCACTCCACTTGGCACCATGCTCTACTTCTTAGTCAGACAAGACAAAAATCTAAGTCCTACGGTGTTGGAGGGGGTCAGAGAACTGAACCCTGCAATGTCCATCTGGTCCTTCAGTTCTAGAGGCAGTACCCTGGATGTGCTGGGAATTGTGTGTGTTTATGTCAGACTCAAGGAAAAATACCAGGAAAGGTTGCTGTGTGACACACTGCTTTCAAGGTGGAATTAGGCCACAAGACTCAAGCATTCCTCACAGTGTTTTAGGAATTGTAAACACGTTGGAACACCAGGGCATTGCACACGAGCCAGGCTTTGGCCATAAAGATGATGCACCTGAGATATGACAGCAGGGAGATGATGATGGTGCAAATGCTGGCAGCTCCAGAAACTGCTGCAGAGTGAGCTATTTAATGGGGATGAACTTCAGGACTGTGTCTACAATCTTCTGCTTGGTCCCCTTGTGGCCAGCACTAACTTCTTTCCATGGCTACCTGGAAGGCCAGGGAAAGGAATGGTTTCAGCATTCTTTGTATGTGTCTGTTTGCATTTGTTATGGTGTGCTCTAGTGTTGACAAAGTGTGTATTATTTTCTCGTTTTACTATTGTTGTGGGCATTTTGGACCTATATGTCATCTGGTATGAACAGACTTGGAACCTGGCCTGTCTGTACAGGCACCCTTAATTTATATCAACAGTTACCAGGGCATCAGGCTTTGCCCTGGGGACATCTCTGGGGTAATTTTCATTCTTATCAGTCTTAAGAATTAGGATACAATGAAGGAGCAAGCTGAGGTATAAAAAAGTAAAATTACTTTTCTTAGACCCTTTCTGCTGTTAATGTCACATCCTCCAGCTGACAGCAACGGAGCTACTCTTCCCACTGAATACCATCACACCAAATTGCTCAGTCTTGGATGATTGATTAATTGGGGTTTTATGGAGGAAGAGCCTCTTTTTCAGTCTATCTGAATTCATCAGTGTAGGAGGCAGCAAGACTTAAACAGGTGGGAAGAAAAGTCGTCTTTGGTGGGAACAAAAGGAATGTAGGAGGAAGCAGGCGGGGAGGGGCGAGTAATGGGGTATGGGCTGGAGACTGTGACATTGGAAGCCAAGGGCAATTAGAAGAGAAGTTTTAGTTGCAAAGAAAATGAAGTCGGGTGAAGTACAGGGAAGAGAGCGCATTATTTCGGTCAGACATGGCGCTGGACTCTCGGGAAACCATTTTCTTATACAGGTGCCCAGAATAAGTCTTCGAAATGTCCTAATGTCCCATGGATACCCTCTCATACCTCTGCCTCACAGAATAATGAATCAGGCTCCAGAAAATAATGTTGTATAAAATTAGGACATGAAGATATATCGTGGTGTGTCCTACGTAGCAGGAAATTGGCCATCATCAGTCACTAGGCAGATGCAAGGCAAGAATGTGGGCATTCTGAGTGTAAATAATCCAGGGATCAGGAAGTGGTGGGACTGAGGCCTGGGAAGGGGCGGAACTTCCTATGGACCAGTGAGGAGGAGGTAAGAGGCCAAAGGGAGGGTCTGAGGTGGGATGATGCTCTTGGTCTCTGAGGCACCACTGAATCTGATGCTGGGATCCACCCACTCCTTTGATAAGCTCTGTGGACAGCTGGTTGAATTCTTCCTAACACAGACTTCAGATCATAGCTGATGAATGGAAGCGTGGTGGTGGACACTGAAAGAATTGAGTCCCCTGGGAGCTTCATGACAGAGACAGAGTCTCAAGGCTTAATGGAGAGAAACACATAGGAAGACATTTCCCCTCTTCCTGTCCTTATTCTGCAAACAGAAGAAAGCTATTACAGGAGCAGCCATGGAGATGCATGTATCAGGCAGGTGCAGTCTTAATATGCTGACACTCAGATAAACAGCAGTGCAGCCTCGTTTGCCCAGAAAGCTAGACACCTGGTTGCCTATGCCGACAGTTGGGTCAACCAGAATTGTGTTTTTAATCTTTTGATGGCACTTACCTCATCTGCCGGCTTATGCAGGATGGACAGACACCTTGCAGGTAGAAAGACATTCTCTTCATGGGTAATATGTTGCTCCATTTGGGCTACCAAAGTAGAATACGTACTGGATAAATCATGGACAACAGGAATTTGTTTCTCGCAACCTGGAGGCTGTGAAGTCCATGACAAAGGGCCAGGAGAGGGGGTTGACAGGGACTTGTTTCCTGGTTCACAGTAGTTTCTTGTTATGTGCTTATGCGGCAGAAGAGGGAAGGGCCTTTTTCACAAGAACACTAAGTTCATCAGCCCTAATCATCCAATCACCTCCCAGCTAGGAATCTTGGGGAAGACTAACAGAATGTAGACCATAGGAAGTTGGGCAGGAGGGAATTGTTTCATTTAAATTCCAAGAAAATTATATGCATATTAAACTGGTGAAATTGCATACATCAGCTTTAGAAATTGAAAAACTATTTCCTGACTGGTTTTTTCCTTTGTGGAGGGGTGGCCACAGGGAGTAAAGGGTAAATGTATTCTGCATTGCGAAGGTAAAGGACACACATTTGTGGTGAGCTCTGTGATGTAGTCACTTGATGGCCTCTTGTAACCCATGTGTCCTCATGATAAAGACTGACATTTCATTAACAAAGGTAAATGTTTGCTAGCGAGTGAGTGAGTGAGTGAAGAAGTGGACAGATGAATAGATGGCTGGGTAGCTGGACCGACAGATGGAACTCAGCGTCAAAAGCAGAACTGGACCTCACCCAGTGGTGCTGTTTCTGGTTGTCAGGAGTCTCACTGTCTTGGCCTGTGATGATGGAACTTTGGCTCTTAGTCTTGTACTATTCACCTGAATATGAATCTTGAGTGTTGGAACCACACCTGTAAGTTGGAGGTGAAGGAGGGGGGTAGAGAGAGAGCACTAGCCTGCCCTCAGCCAGACTGACTTTGTTCAACTCTCCTAGCCATTTTTACTGCTCTGAGCCCTAGTGCCCACGCCCTTCAGAAGATGAAAATCCTTACTCACATGGATCATGAGGGTTTTTTTTTTTTTTTAAGATAACAATTATAGTTAGTTCTTAAAGACAAAGAAAGCTCAGTATGCCAGGGATTGCATCACGGTATTTACCCACACCACCCAGTGACACTCCCACAAGGTAGGTGCTATTAACCCTCTCAATTACAGAAGAAACAGACACCGAGAGTCCAAGGGCCTTGAGGAAGACTCCAGCAAGCGAGCTTGGCGTTTACGTCCAGTTTGCTGGTTCTAGGGAGCATGCACATAGTTATGCATTCTTTCAAATGTACAAAACCCATAGCGTTTCCCTTGTGGCCGGCAATGATCGGATGCTGGAGGCACAGCTGGCGAGTTCAGTCTTGGTTAGCCAGGTCAAGTCCTGCAGGCCCCGCCATGCTGCCTCTGAGCGCTTACTCCTGTCCCCAGCCCCGTTGCCATTCAGGAGCGGCCACTGTCTGATTCCCCCCAAGTCCCTGCTGGCCTGGCAGACAGATAATGCTCAGCAAATGTAGTTTCAAGACGGTTCTGCCTAGTGTTTACATATTCCACCTTGGAGACAGGGGAATAAGTTTGACTTTTGAATTCAGCACTCTGTTCCTTTACAACTAAATAGCTCAAATGGCTGTTTCATTTTCACTCTGTTTAAGGGTACTTTGAGGATTAGGTGAAGGTGTAGAGCAAGGGGCTGGGTAGACGTTGCACTCTCTCTCTCTCTCTCTCTCTCTCTCTCTCTCTCTCTCTCTCTCTCTCTCTCTGTGTGTGTGTGTGTGTGTGTGTGTGTGTGTGTGTGTGTGTGTGTTTAATTAGGTGCACACGTGTGGAGGCCAGAACATGACACTGAGTGCTGCCCTTCCATTCCATCTACTTTCACTGGGGATAGGGAACTAAATCTCTCACAGGCTCGGAACTGGCCAAGTAGGTTGGACTGGTTGGTCAGGGAGCCCCTGGGATTTGTGTGTTTTCTCCCTCCAATGCATGGGTGCTGGGGATTCAAACACATGTTCTCATATTTATGCAGCAGGTACTGTGCCCATTGAGAACCTCCCCAGCCTCTAAATGAACATTTTTTATTTTAAAAGCGCCCAGTTCCAGGTAATTTATTAAGTAATAGGGAATGGACTAATATAGAAGCTTTGATATCAGGTAATGTGGCAGGATCTGTTCACTTGCAGATAACAACAAAATTGAACTCAAATGGGCTTAAGTGATTTTAGCAACAGGTTAATTGACTTATCTCAGTGCACATAACCAGGCTGGAGGACCCCAGTGTTGGTTTGACAGAGCTGTTCAGTGGTCATCAGGCATCCAGGGTATTTTTCTCTCTGTGTTTCCTCTCTGCTCTGCCAGCCCCATCCCAAGACCATTTTTCCCTTTCTTGTTGTACATGAGATGGTCTCCAGAATCTTCTGGGTTTTGGTGCAGATGGCTGCTCTTATACATCTCAGAAGATTAAACTCTTGCTTTCCTGAAGCCACCTGTGAACATCTGCAATCTTACTATGTACTCATCAGGGAGCCAGGGGACTTTGGTCACTCAAAGAGATGCTGGCTTGACTTGGACCACCTGCTCCATCCCTAGAACCCAGATTGTTAGACAAGGAAATCCAAACGTGGAGAAGAGGGGCCAAGTGTTAGCAGCAAAGCTGCCTTCTGAGCTTTGGAAAGAATCGGTGACTCATTGCTCTGCACAGACTTCAAACTGGGAGACACACTCTGTCCTTTAATCACCTTCTCACCCTCCTGCTTCAGGCCCTCATCCTAGACATTTTGTCCCCTGACTGCCACCAATAGCACAACGAAAGCAGTATCACATGACAGTTTTTCATTATTTGCACTGTTGGAAACTGTCCACATTTTCACACCAATTTCTTAAGATGCCCTTCCTGTAATTCTTTGAGACAAATGTTGCTAGATCTTTATAAATTGAGAGAACACATTGAAGGCAGAGAGATCAAAGCAAGTCTTTCAAATTCACACAACTTGGTGCTAGACCAGGATTTGGTCCAAGTTTGTCTGATTTCAAAGCCTGTGCTGTTTTGAGTCTCTGACTACCTTTGTATCCTAGAAGCAAGGCGAATATCCATTTGAAAACAGATCCTATTCAGGCCTTCTGTTTTGAAGCCACTCAAAGCAATGAAGAGAGCAGGAAGTAAAAATGCAAACGCTTTCAGTGAAGCTAGGAGCCATATGGGGGAGTGCTGTGTAAAGACCCCAAAGCATACAGATGCTATGTGAAAGGAAGGAGCCAGAAGCAAGAAGATCTCATAATAAATAGGGAATGCGGAAAGGTAGAGAATGTCTCTCACCCCAGGCTTGGTTAGACTGAGAAGTGAGGACTCTGAACGTATCTGTCAGCTCTTGCTACGTAACAAAATTCTGCAAACTCAACCAACTCAATACAATTTCTTGCTTCTTTGTCTTCCAGATGACTGGGGTTGACCTGTCTAGGCTGTTGTAAGTCTAATTAGACTCCAGATTGAGGGGTTGGGTGCTGGTTAGTGTCTTGTGAACTCAAACTTCCTAGTAATGTCTGCTCAAGACATGTTCTTCTTTTTATGAAAGCCAAGAACTAAGAGGTTAAGCTGAACAACATAATGGCAGTTTGAGCCCCCGATCATTCAATGCCCATGGGTAGCTCATTAGCTGAAGTAAGTTTCAGGGTTGAGTCTAACATCAAGGAGAAGGGTTCTACAATCATCTGTCACAGTGAAGGTATGGATGTGTGTGACACACTACAGCAGACGAAGATGGGTACAGATACAAACTGCCACTCATACCAAGTCTCATGTGGAGGCATGCTAATGCTATACTTATAAGAGCCGGGATCCAATTTTGTAGCAAGTGAAAAGACAGCCTCTGAGTCAAATTAATTATAATCCGACCCTGGCCTCTTGACCTACAGCAATTTTACAAAACACTGACTCAGAGAACCACTGCACAAGGGTTATGGCAAAATGGAAGGTATTATATAATAGACAATGGAAAAAAATCAGTACTAGAGTTTGCTAAGAAATTACAGGGATTTAAAAGGGGAAAGAAGCAGCAGTTCTTTTAACTAAAGAACACAGTATTAAAATAGGCATGGAAGAAATTTAAATTACAAACATTCTATCACAAACTAAATATAAAGGAAGTAGCAACATTTATGAATAACCAATGAAGTCACTCAGGAGTGCAAGCACAAGGCAGAAGACAGAATGGGGTGTGCCAAAAACCAGAGGCGGGGATTTAAACCACCCTACATATAAAAATTGAACAAGAACAAATGCTAGTAAATACCACAAAGCACACTGAGAAGTACATGGAGTTGAAGCTGGGATAGGAAGACTGAAGGAATAAAATGTAATAAAGGGATTGTCAGATTAAACACTAGATAGTGATTGATCTGGAAACAGACCAGATACGAGCAGACTGGACAGAGAGTGTGGGTCAGTGGTAGAGCAATTTTCTGGCATGGACAAGACCGTGGGTTAGGTACCACACATCGCTGGAGGCCCAAAGAATATATCAAACAAACAAATAAAAAGAAACAAAAATTAAGTGGTAAGTCAAGAATACCTTCCTGAAGTAACACGTTACTCCATGTGCTGCTCCACCAAAGGCCTTCGCTAATAAGCAGTGAGGGATGACTAGGGAAGCCACGCATGTCTCACAGAAAGACGCCTGCTACTGTCTCATAGGCTGGAACTTGTTTCATTTCTCCTTTGGCTAACTTCAGACTTCTCAAAAGCATTTTAATTTCAGGTGACAATACGACAATATTTAAACAACATTTAAGGAAAGTGAACACGAACCAATTATTTTTTTGTTTAATTTAGAAACAATCTTATTTTACATATCAATCCCAGTTCCCTCTCCCTCCCATCCTCTCATGCCCCCACCGACCCCCCCATCCCACTCCCCACTCACTCCCCAGGGAGGGCGAGGCCTTCCATGGGGGATCATCAAAGTCTGTCACATCATTTGGGGCAGGGCCTAGGCCCTCCCCTGGGTATATAGGCTAAGAGAGTAACCCTCCATGGGGAATGGGCTCCCAAAGTCCATTTGTGTACTTAGGGATGGATACTGGTTCCACTGTCAGAGGTCCCTTAGACTGCCCAGGCTTCCTAACTACACCCAAGTCCAGGAGGCTTGAACCAATGATCTTTTTTTATAACTAGTAAAACAAAAACAAAATAAAAAACCCAAAAAACCAAAACCAACCAACCAGCCAAACAAAAACCCTCCTTATATAGAAAAGCTACAGGAAGACAGTTTTAAAAAGACAAGAGCTCAAGAGTCCATGTATTGAGCCCTCTTGTAGGAAAATTTAAAAAAAAAGCAGTAAACTTTAGCCAACCAATGCATTAAAGAAATCGTCTCCCAGGTATCCTAGTGAGCATAAGTTGTCCCTACTTGATTGTGGGATGAAGACTAATAATAATGTGATTATTTAGTTGGCAGAATCGTGCAACACAACCTAAAACTATGAAAATGATGAAACTTACTCAGACCAGGGGAGGGAAATGTAAAGAAAATAGGAGAAAAATGTTTCTTTTATGTCATAGCTGAGTGTAAAAATATATTTAGAATTGGCTAAAAGTAGGAACACAAAAATAGCAGCTGACTTTTGCTGTGTAACAGCCAAACTCAGAGAATTCATTCTTACACTGACCCATCTGTCATTGGTTTGGGCTCAGCCAAAGCAGGAGATGTTGGGTCCGTTCGCCTCAGGCTGCAGACCATCTGGATTTGGTTGTCAACTGTGGACTGAGCTGGGTTAGTCACATTCATTAGTTCTGGACCCAAACACAAGGGCAGCAGCCACCCAGAGGAAGGTCCTCTGACAGCACAAGACATGGACGTAGGAGATGAAGCCAAGCAAAAGCACACTTCTGGCTTCTTACGCTCCACTTGCTAAGATTTCATTGGCAAAATTCGTTTGCACTTCCAAGACAATCATCATGAGGTAAGGAAATCTATCTCCCTGGAGTGAGGAATTAAAGGTGATAATAAGAATCACATAGTTAAATATATGCAAATATAAACACAAACAAAAAGCTACCACCAAGATAAAAATGTCACTATTGCACCCTTAGGGACAGCTGGCCATGTTGCTCATTGTGGCTTGTAGGCTTTTCATCTGGGTGGAGATACTGGCTTGTATTCTCCCTTAGCACCTTGAACAGCATTGGGTAGAATGCCCAGGAAAGAGGCTCCCAGGCCAGTCAGTTCCACCTCAGTTCTCCTAAGTCCTGTGTCAGAAGTGTGTGGTGTCTCCATCAATAGGGTCTTATCTTTCTATCTTCAAGTTCTGGGAGGCAACAAAGGGCAAAGGCAACAAACTATTTATTTCTGTCTCTTTGACTCCTCTGACCAACATGACGGGCTCTGTCCCATCATGTAGACCTGAATCTTTCGTTAAACAATCCATGGCTTTTGGTGTAAAGCTAATTCCCTTTTCTCTTAAGTCTTTATATATAATCTGGTAGAATTCTGCGTTGAATCCATCTGATCTTGGGCTTTCAAAAGTTGGGGATACTTTAGTTACTACTTTTATATTTTTGTTGCAATGGGTCTGCTTAAGTTGCTTACTTCATCCTGCGTTAACTTTAACTGTGGTAGTACATACATGTCTATAAATTCATCTTTCTTTTAGATTTTCCAATATAGTCAAATATAGATTTTAAAAAACTTTTTATTTACTCTTCGTAGATTTCGCGTCATGCATCCTGATCCTACTCATTTTCCTGTCCCCTTGCTGTCACTTCTGTCCTCTGCCCTTGAATAATACCCCCACCAACAAAACAAAATTTAAAAGTAAAACCAAAACAACCCAAACCAAAAACAAACAAACAAAAACCACGAAACAAACAAACAACAAAAAATTCTCAGTGTGGAAGTTGTAGTGTGGCCTAGTGAGTCACACAGTACACCCTGTCATCCCCATTTCTTATAAGTGACCATTACAATGACTCGTTGGCTTGGTCTGAGACCCCTGGCCTCTGCCACAGCATTGATACTAGGCCCTCTCTGGCACTCCTTCCTTGGGCATCCTATTGTTGCATGGTGTCATGGAGATCTGTAGCTTTGCACCAGCAGGTCTGGTCCCTTCACGTGCTCCAGCAGTTCTTAGATGGGGTGAATGTTGGAGAGGGTTAACCCAGCCCTGGTTCTGGGCTTGGGTGGTAGCTGGGTTGGTCTAGCCCACCAGCTTACCCTCATTGTCACCACCTAGGCAAGATCTCCAGCACTGCCCTAGCTAGCTCACACACTGTAGCAGGGAGCGAGGAACATAGCCAGCTCGCCTGCTTTCACACCACCTGGGCCAGCTCTGCGAGGTGCGGTGGGTGAGGGCCAGCTCTTGCATTCTTACACCGCTGAGACCAGCTCTCCTGCCCTCACACCCTCAAGGCCAGCTCATTTGAACCCATGCCCTTAGGGTCAACCGTACTGTGCTGCCTTGGTGGTGTGCAGGGCCTACTCTCTCAAGTACTGCTGCCAGTGAGGGGCAGGGCCAATTCTCCTGCTCTCTTGATCTCCGGCCAGCTCTCCCACCCACCACAGGTGGTGAGGGATGGGGGAAGGGTGAGGTCATCTCTCCTTTACCCACTACACTGTATGGCAGAGGAGGGGTGGGGCCAGGTCATCCATGCACGTTTGCAGGGCTGGATCACTTGTACCCTCATCAACAGGGTCGGCTCTACTATGCTGCCCAAGTGAGATACAGGGTCTGCTCGCCTGAGTACTACAACCAGTGAGGGGTAGGACCAGCTCTCCCATTCTTGTGATCCTGGGGCAAGGAGTAAAAGGTGAGGGGTGAGGGTAAGGGGATATCTCCCCCTCTAGATTGGCATGGTCCCATGGTCCCGGATGGCAGCACAGGTTTCTTTAGAGTGGTGTGGCCCCTGTGGGAACACATCCCTCAGACACTGACATGGTCATAGGTGGTGGCCCAGACTCTGAGTGTCTGCAAGTGACTTTGGTGGTAACAGGAGCCACAGACATCAACACAGACCTCCCACAGCTGTGTCAGGGCTATGGACCAAGACATGGCCCTTGGCAGCAGCCCAGGCCCAGACATCACATTGACCCAGGTGGAAAGCAGGGCATCTATGCCAGCCCGTTCCTCACTGCCCTGGCCTCCTCAGATCCGCCTCTCTCCCTAGCACATGAAACACACTCTCTCTGTCTCTGTTTCTCTCTTCCGTTTCCCTACTCACTCACCAGAATGGTGCCCAACCACCCAGTGTCAGGCCCCACACCTGCATGGGCCTAGACGGCTGAAGCAGATCGTGGTTGGTTTCGGCCCACCCAGGCCAAGCTCAAATATATTATTTAAAGTATTTATGATTTTCTGAATTCCTTCAATGTCTGTCATAATATTTTCCTTTTCATTTATAATTTAACTTGGGTCTTCTCACTCATTCTTTGGCTAAAAGTTTGGCAATCTTTTTTATCTTCTCAGAGAACCAACTCTTTATTTCATTGATTCTCTGTTTTGTTTCTGTTTGTAATTCATTATTTCAATAAGATAATGATTATCTATGCCCAGCTTCTGCTTTTTTGTTCTTGTCTTTCCAACACTTGCAGGTGCATCAAGTTTTTAATTAGAGCTCTCTCTCTCAGTAGGAACTTAGTACTCTGGACTTTCCTCTTAGGACTGTCTTCTTTGTGCAACATAGATTTTTGTATGCTACATTTTTATTTTCATTCAGGAATTTTAAATTTTCCTCGGATTTTTTTCCTGGCCCAATCTTTGTTCAGTAGTGTGCTGTTTAGTTTCCACGAGTCTGTGTTCTTTCTGTAGTTTCTCTTGCTGTTGACTTCCAGCTTTATTCCATTATGGTCAGCTAGAGTGGAGGATGTGCTGCAGTTTTTCTGTATCTGTTGACTCTTGCTTTGTGTGCTAATGTGTAATTGGCTTTGGAGAAGGTTCCATGGGGTGCTGAGAAGAATGTGTATCCTTTAATTTTTGAGTGGAATGTTCTATACATCAATTTAAATTAGATGTTATTTAACTCTAGTGCTTCTCTGCTTTGTTTTCATCCAGATGACTTGTCTTTTAGTGACAGCTGGGTATTCAAGTCACACACTATCAGTATGTTGAGATTAATCTGTGGCTTTAGATTTAATACTATTACTTTTGTGAAATTGGGTACATCTGAGTTTGGTGCATAAGTATTTGGAATTGTAATATCTTCTTTGTGAGTTTTTCCTTTAGCGAGCATGAAGTGGATTCCTTATCTCTTTTTTTATGCAGTTTTTTAAAAAAAGATTTTACTTATTTATTATGTATACAGTCTTCTGCCTGCATGCCAGCAGAGGGCACCAGATCTCATTCAAGGTGGTTGTGAGTCACCATGTGGTTGCCAGGAATTGAACTCAGGACCTTGGGAAGAACAGTCAGTGCTCTTAACTGCTGAGCCATCTCTCCAGCCCTCCTTATCTCTTTTGACTAGTATAATTTGAAGTTTAGTTTTTCAGATATTAGAATAGCTATGCCTGACTGTTAGTTCAGTTATCATAGAATATATTTTTTCATCCTTTTATCCTAAGGTTATATCGATCATTGATGGTGAGATGTGTTTCTTGGAGGCAGTAAAGATGGTACCTATTTTTCAATCTAGTCTGATAGTCCATCTCTCTTAACTGGGGAATAGAGGCCATTAATTTTAATTGTTATTATTGAACAATGTTTATCAAATCCTGTCATTGTTTTGGTTTTATGCTGTTTTCTAAAATGGGTCTGCTTATTGCTTGTGACCTCTTGGCTGTGGTTAACCTTTTTATACCAAAGAATTCCTTCCAGAATCCTTTGTAGAACCCACTAGTTGTCATAAATTCCTTAATTGTTTTTTTGTGGAATATTTTCTTTCTCTTTCAATTATGACTGGCAGTTTTGCTGTGTATAATACTCTGGCCTGAAATCTGTGCTCTTGCATAACTCGAAGAACACCAGTCCAAGCCTTTCTGGCTTTTGAAGTCTCCATTGAAAACCAGTGGTTATTCTGTGAGCTTGCCTTTGTGAGTGACTTAACTTTTCTTTCTCTCAGCTTTCAATGTCCTTTCTCTGTTCTATACATTCAGTGTTTTGACTATGACACACTGTGGGGTGGCTTTCTTTTCTGTATGCCTCTTAAACCTTGAGAGGCATCTCTTTCCTTAGATTTTATAAATTTCCTTCTAAGATCTCGTTGAAACTATTGTCTGTGCCTTTCACCTAGGTTTTTTCCCTTACTTTGTACCTATTAGTCATAAATTTGGCCTTTTAATAATTTCTTAGCGTTCCCGAATGTCCCATTCACATTTTGTTTTCATTTTTAAGGTTTAACATTTTTGGCTGAGTGACTCGGTGCTACTGTCTTGTCCTCAAACCTTGACATTTTCTACTCTGCTTGCTCCATCCTATTAATGAGACTTTCCACTAAGCTTTTTATTTGATTTAGTGAATTTTCATTTTAAATTTTATTTCAATTTGACTTTTCCTCAGAAATTCTATCCATGTAGTAAATCTATCTGAATATATTGACCTGTTCTATTTCATTTGATGGATTTCATTTTCTGTGGTCTTCACTTTGGCATTTATTCACATCCCCTGAGTTTCTTGAACATTTTTATAATAGCTATTTTGAAATCATTGTCTCGTATGTCATCTAAGTTGCTTTTCTCTGAGAGTATTTCTATGGGAGAACTCATTTTTAGAACAGATACATTGTGTTGGTTATGTGTGTTCTTTGTACTTTTTGTGATGGGATCTTGGCATCTGTTAGGTCACTGGCAGTGCATCCTGGCATGGATCTCTGCCCTACTTTTGTTGTGCAGGCAATTGAGAATCTGCTTTCTATTGCCACAACTTGACATGCTACTGTCCCTGTCTCAGTTAGGGTTTGTATTGCTGTGAATAGACACCATGAACATAGCAACTCTTAAGAAGGGAAACATTTAATTGGGCTGGCTTACATTTTCAGAGGTTCAGTCCATTATCATCATGGTGGGACATGGTGGCATGCAGACAGACATGGTATTGGCTACATTTGATCAGAAGGCAACAGGAAGTGATCTGTCTCACTGGATGTGGCTTGAGCTTATATGAGACCCCAAAGCCTGTCTCCACAGCGTCACACTTTCTCCAACAAAGCCACACCCATTCCAACAAGGCCACATCTCCTAATAGTGCTTCTCTCTTTGGGAGCCATTTTTCTTTCAAACTACCACAGTCCATCTAAATAGTGCTTGGAGTTCAGTCTTGGTGCTACTCAAGGTTGATGTGCCTGCCAATGGGGTACCAGAAGAGGTCCTGACTTAGTGAGTGCTGGATGTAGCCTCTAAGCATAGGAGTAAATCTTCTGTAGAGTTAGGAGGTTCTCAACATTGATCCTCAGAAGTCTGAGGGTGGTGCCCTGGGTGTGCAGGTCTCAGGCAGTGGGGGGAGGGTGGCTATTGGAGATGGTCCTCAGGAGGAAGGGGTGGGATGAACTCTGAAGGAGGTGCTCAAGACACACAGAACATCCTTTTATAAGTATAAGCAGATATGCAGGTGGCAGTCATATGAGAGTAACAGTTCTGAGCAGATAAATTATATTCACAATGAAATAACCAGAAAATCCCAGTCACTGTGGCCAGCAGTTGTTTGTACTAGACTTTATAGCTGTGATCATCTAAAACATCATGTGAGGTAGCCTATTCTTTGATGAAATTGACCAAAACCTGAAAGTAATCACTACTGTACACATAGTTGTCCAAAGAGCTGAAATGTAGAGAAGCATCCTTCACAAATGCAGACATACGGAGAGGACATTTATTTATCAGGGAATCTTGGAAGTGTTTGCACACAAAGAAAATTGTTGTGAAAATGCACTGTCACAGACTCACATCTACAAAGACACATAAAACAGATTAGAAGTCTTCCTGTACTTTATACCTCTAGTATTGAAAATGATGCAAAGATGAAGCACACAGCATAGAAAATTGTACAGAATAATGTTGGCAGTTTAAAAGGCTAAGGAAAATTGCTAAAAAAGAAACAGAAACAAAGGCACATTAAAAAGTAAAAGCACTTGACACCTGAAAGTCTACCCAGCGCTAGACCTGCAGTGTGGAGGAGCCTTTGGGAGTGTGCCTCATTAACCACAGTTTGAGAGCTCCCACGTGCAAGAACAAACACGTACAGTGCTTTCTTTTGGGCCATGGCTCTCCTCGCAGAATTGATTTAGTGAAATTTTCCTTTTAAATTTTATCTCAGTACTTTTTGAATTGCTAAGATCTGTCATCCACTCTTAAGAATACTCCCTGCTTCTCTCCTGCACCGTGCTTCTCTGATGACTTGGGGACACGAAAGTCCACCCCTCAGGTGTGCATCCATGGGTCACCACTCAGGCAGAGACAACCATGCTACTAGAACAGCAGCAGCACCAAAAGCCCCCTTGTCCTACTGTGTGCATGATGAGTTTGAATGAGTCAGTGACTTCACCGGCTTTGTGCACACACTTCAGATTGAGGAATTGAAGGAATCCAGCTGGCACTGACCTGGAAGCCTCTTTCCTGAGGGCTGGCTCATAGAACTGGAAGAGGCTATTCAGGCCTGCAAGATAGAAAAACCATCAACAGTCCTAGCCATCGGTAATTATCAGAAACACAAGATAGCCCTAAAGGTGCAATAGTAGCTCTTATATCCTGGGGTGGGGGAACCAACAGCCGTCTAATTGGACTTAAGGCCCTCTAAGTAGGACAGAATTCATGTCTACTGCTGTAAACATATCCTGTTACCCATGGCTGGTGAGGCCATGGGCCATGTAGGAGAACCTACTACTGCCATTTTCCTAAGCCAGTGTAATTTCTAACTGTGTTTCAAAGCAGCCCCCAGCATGTTATCATCTAGAAGGCATGAGAATGCAGATAAATGATACTTTCTTGTTGTTGTTGAGAGCTGGACCCGAGGCGGTGCACATTGGAAACACATGCTCTACCACTCACCGGCAGCCCTTGCCTAACTTAAATTTTGCCATTGTCTTATTAAAAGCCCAGTTCCTTCCCCAGAAGGAAGTGGCACCCATCTTGTATGCTCGCCCCTCTGACTGGGATTCTGGTCTTAGGGGTTTTGTTTTTTAGGATTTCAGCATCTGAGATTTGTAATCTTTTGGAATTGTGATAGTCAGGATTTTGGCCTTTAAGGCCTTTTACCTTACATTCGGGACTGTGGCCTCAGGGACTGTACACTGGGGATTATGACTGGCCTTCCTTCCCCAGAGCCACCACAAGGAATTCAGACAGACCAGAACCTTGGTTTTAGTCTCATTAGAGACATTTCAGGTGTCTAGCCTTCAGAACCAAAAGACAAACTTGAGTTGTTTTAGGGTTTGAACTTGTTGCTGAAGCCACAGGAAACTGATGTTACTCACTCATTTGGGGAAGAGTGGATGTAGATGGCCACAAGTGAAGCCCCACACCACAGTGTTCATGATCTCCGTATAAAACTGAAGATTCTACTAAGCTAAAATGAAAATGGGCCCACACATGCTCTCAGTTATAACCTGGACAGCACTATCAGCACTGGTTAACAGAGAATCGCAATGGTTACCCGAGAGAGAAACACACACAGAACCAGAACACAGGGGTAGTTTACTCTGCCAATGAGAGGGCAAATGTACGCATGATTAATTGATAAGGCAGGCGCAATTAGCATATAGATTTCTTTGTTCTTTATGAATCATGGATAGAGTTTCTTTCTATATACCCCAGGCAAAGGTATAAAATACGATTATAGATGGGTCCACAAAGAAAATCTTAGTACATCTCAAAAAAGCCGAATCAGCAGTATTCCCCATTTTTTAACATCATAAGAATAAGTTTTGAAACAGGAAAACAAATCTCATAGCTTGAATGCACCAGCAATGAATCAGAAATGAAAACAAAACAAAATAAGACAAGAGGAAACTTCCTTAAGTCAGGAGAAGAAAAAAGATCAACCAACATGAATAATACACCATGACCGAGTAGGGGTCATCGCTGTGATGAGAGGCCCCCTTCAATATCCCCATCAACGAATCCAGCATAAAGGAAAAGCCACGTGGCCTTGTTAACTGATGTAAAGAAAACATTGAAGTAAATTCACCATCAGATAGTGATTTTAAGATGTAGCAGTGACTACAAGGAAATGCTTTCACTTATGAATTTAGGAATATATGTATATTTGTGTGCATTTTTTAGATAACAGAAATTAATTAAAAAAAGGCTGTTATGGAGTATTCCTTTATACTGTGCAAAGATATGTCCCTGTGATTGGTTTAATAAAAAAGCTAAATGGTCAATAGTTAGGCAGGATTTTCAAGTCAGAAAGAATGCTGAGAAGAGGGCAGAGTCAGCAGCCAGATGGAATGCAAGCAGCGTCGGTACTATAAAGATGAGGTAATAAAGCCCACTCGGCAGAAAATAAATTAACAGAAATGGGCTAATTTAAGGTATAAAAGCTAGTTAGAAACAAGCTTAAGCTATTAGCTGAGCTTTTATAACTAATAATAAGTCTCCGTGTCATTATTGGGGCAACCGGCAGCCCCAAAGAAAAGTCCATCTACATATGACGACAAATTCTGGTCACATATTTCCACAGAAGACCTAAGAAAGACTTTTAGAAAAGGGCCAAACACACAAAAATGGAGTCAAATGCAACTTCCTAGTCTGCAGTCTCTCATGTGAGCTGTGGTTCAGAGACACATCTCTCGGCTGCTGCAGGCTTGAGCTGCCAGAATGACATGAGCTAAGCTGCACGGTGGTTACCAATATGCAGTAAAGCAGGCTCAGACAGAAAGAACCTCTGTGTTTAAAAGTGTTCACAGGCTTAAGGAAAAAAAAGAAACTGGGTATAGACAGTCACAGAAAAAGTAAATATTTTTTATAAATATTTATAAAAAGTAAATTATTTTATAAATAATTTTAAAAGAATAAGCCATGCAGAGATGGGAAATACACAGGGAGTCTGGATCCTGAATGGTGTTGTATTGACTTTAAATTTTTAAATTGCTGATTAATGAAAAACGAACAACAGCTGCTGAGAGGCACTGGATTACAGAAACCAACCTATATACTTTAAAAATGTCTTAACCAAAATGGAAGTCAAAAAATATGTTATGTTGGAGAAGAGGTTATGCTTTTGTATCCACAGAAAATGAAAGGCTTTGGATTTATTCAAGGTTGATAGAGATCAGATTTGACTGGGGGAGACCCCTGAAAATCCTGGCCACAGACATGAAGAAATAAACCTGGAATAACTACAAGACAGGTGATGTATATTTTACATGCTCAAACATAGAACAACAAAAAAATCATCTTTGGCAGGCTTGTGTACAACACATAATACGTAACTTGTGTTAATGCAGATATTTATGTTACCTTTGAAAGTTTATGTGTTTTCAGAGCAAGGAGAGCAGACACCAATGAAAATGGGTGGCCTTGTAAGCAGAAGATAACTGTACACGGGATATGGATATTATTGGTTAACTTTATTGAGGGGAAATCACCTACATGAGAAAAAAATAGCCCAGGTTAGTGCTCTGAGCATCCAGTCTCAGCTGCTCTCTGAGACCCAACCGGAACCCTGAGAGAGCATGAGTGCCCCTCTCCTCAGGTCTTTATCCCACACACCCCATACACACTTGTGGTCACACCCCAACGGGCATGGTCAGAGCCACAAGTACCTAGAGATCTCTCCCTAAATGGCCTACTTGATCCAGCCTCTCAGAGAGCATCCGTTGCAGTTTCCTCAGAGTTCTGTATCCAGAACAGCTGAGATGATTCAGCCTCACAGACTGTTTTAGTCAGGATTTGACCATTATCTTAATTTTCTCAGGGTCCCCCAAAGATGCCAGTGCCCTCAGAGAACAGGAAGTATTACACCCACATTTCCAAGAGGTGGGGTGGGTGGCTTTTGGTCATTTGGTGTGTTATGGATGTTTGTCACTGTGTAGGGGGATTGGTTACAAATTATTATTGGTCATGGTCAGAAAAAGAACTGAACAAAGGAGATTAGATTCAGAAATCTCTTCCTGAAGAGCAAAAGGGCAGATATAATATGGAAATGATGTTATAAAAGGCTACATTGTAGAGTCTACTTTAGAACAAACACTTGTGTCAAATTTTTACATTGGTATGGAAATTTGTACATTGATACAAATTTAAGGTTATTTATGTTATACTGCATTATGTGTTTCTATTTCTTTTTTAAGGCATTGTAACTGTACAGCTCATTTAAAAATGTAATGTAAGGTTATAGTCCTTAAAAACTATTTAGATATAAATAAATACCCGGTTAGCCGGGTATTGGTGGTACACGCCTTTAATCCCAGCACTCGGGAGGCAGAGGCAGGTGGATCTCTATGAGTTCGAGGCCAGCCTGGTCTCCAGAGTGAGTGCCAGGATAGGCTCCAAAGCTACACAGAGAAACCCTGTCTCGGAAAAAAAAAAAAAAAGAAGAAGAAAAAGAAAAAAAAAAGAAATAATACAGGTTAGCAGTTAATCATCTACAACAATCAAATGTATAATTATGTTATGCATATTTCAAGGTCAATAAGAGATATATTTAAATAGATAGATGGTCTTCAAACACTTCAGAGACGTACAGAATATGACATTATAATTCTTTAATAACATAGGGCTTTTCATGACAGTGAGACACGCCTGCTCCTGGCAACACCAATCCACTTCAGAGAAGATGATGGGCATTGAAGAATCTCCATGTGGAGTTTGATTTCCTTGTGACAAAAGCTAGCTATTGGTCAAGAAACTGCCCTTGCCTTGGCTGCTGACAGTATTCTGTCCAAACTGGACAAGCAGGACAGAAAAGAAAGCAACTGCAGAAGTTTTCCAAGACAAGGTGGGACAGTCTTTCAAAATTTCCTGCTTCACAGAAAAGTCTGTCAGATATGCTAGGTCTGTAGGCCAAAGATGGATGCCCCAGTGTTACAGAGGAACCCTGGAGTGACTGTCCAGGACAGAGGAACCCTGGAGTGACTGTCCAGGCAGCCAGATGTCTGCCATTTCATAGTTTGGAAGTTGCTTGCTCTGCACTTCCTGTTTACTCAGGCAATATTAGATCCTTATCGGGTCTCTGATGGAGAGTTAAAGACTAGATAGTTATAATGACAGTTTCCCTTAGTCATGATAGAAAGTAAATTAGGTACAAAACTTTGGACTCAAAGTGAGGATAGATATTGGAATATTTTTTCTAAATTTGCCAAATACTAATGGGCTGGACACTGTAAATGTATTTCTTACTTGTCAGTTGTTTTTATTGTATATTTTGCATTGTTAGCATTAAAACCTTTCCTTTTATTTAGACAAAAAGGTAAAATGTTGCAGAGTACTCCTTTACATTGTATAAAGGTATGTCACTGTGATTGATTTAATAAAAATGCTAAATGACCAATAGCTAGGCAGGATTTTTGAGGCAGATGGAAGGCAGGCAGAATGGGTACTTCCGAAATGAGTTAATAAAGTCATGAGGCAAAAAGTAAATTAATAGAAATGGGTTAATTTAAATTACAGGAGCTAGCTAGATACAAGCCTAAGATATCGGTCAAGCTTTCATAATTAGTAAGAAGTCTCTGTGTCATTACTGGGGACCAGGCAGTCCAAAAGAAAAGTCTGTCTATGAGAGGCCATGAATGTTACAGAGAGCAAGGAGGGGTAAATGGCAAGTTTGGAGGTAGGAAAGGAAAGAGGGAATGGATATAATTACAATTTCAAACAAATAATTAAAAAATAATTTAAAAATGAAACACAGACACAATTCATGCCATAGTCCTGTATCAATGTATTTAACATCCATTTTCAAATGTTAACTTGGTTACATATGTATTTATGTTTAAAAGTATCATAGACTTA